>NC_074707.1:50714392-50932438 GCF_024334085.1 Lutzomyia longipalpis
TAGGGAGGGGTGGGAGAGAAAAAAAGAAAAAAAAAGAGTTTCAACGAGCTTTGTGCTCAAACTTTTTGGCGTTTTCATCATTTACATTCTCACACAGAGTAAATCTAAATGAAGAAAAAAATTCCAGAGTGTTTTAAATTTAATAAAATGATTGGCAAAAGTGTGTTTGCCACGTGGCGGAGTTTCTCTGAAAACATGAAAAAAATAAACTTTGAGATTTTAGGCTAAGAAATTCATATAGACGCCGCACACGCCGAGCTATATAAAAGGAGCATTTTACAGCTGAACAAAAAAAAAGACAAGCCCTAAAATTTGAGGGGTAAGAAGGGATATAAAAACTTTCCTTCTGAGTGATTCTTTCATGTCATGCCACGTGCCGACGAGACATCTTTGCAGGACATCGACTTAGGGACCCACTTGTCATGAAATTCTCCTCCATAAATGTTATTGGACCATATTCAGCCAGGAACTTTCGGATATACTCTTCCCACGCGCTATGAAGATAAATCAATCGTCAATGTGAGTGGAAATTTTCTCCTCCATATAAACAACAAAAAGCTAAAAGAGAAATCTTGAGATGTGTAAAAGCTGTGAAGCTTTTTTCTCTTCACGCAAATGAGCATGACTTGTTGCAGGAAATTTTCACACAACTTGGGTACTTTTCGTCCGGGGAATTCATTGGCACCACACTTCTTGTGTTTCATCTCCCTCTATATATAGGGGAGGGAGCATCAAGCTTGTGATGATTTATTGAGCACTTTGCCTTGGTCAAGCATTGTACCATTTTCCGCTTTCCACGAATCTTTTTTTCCATGCCGAAGCGCAAATAAATCATATAGGAGATACACTGTGATGGTCATAAATAAAAATTCTGACACCTGCAAGTAATGAACACTTCTCCAATATAATGTACATAAAAAAATACGAAAGAGATGAATTGAAATTCAGTGAAATCACATAAATTCAGCTAACAATGCACATTGGACGACAAATCAAAAAATAAATAAGAATTCAACTCAATATTTTACGCTAAAAAATAAAAGAATTTTCCAGGCAATGGACAAAACTTGGAGGAAAATAATATAAATGGATTTTGGCTCCAGATGGAGTTTCTTTTAAGAAAAAAAAATGGAGAACATAGCAAGAGGGACAATTTGTGTCATATTTTGTGACAAACTCCACAAATTACACACGTCCAGACACAACTAATTGGAGCGTTTCAATAATTAGAGTTGACTTGTCGGCTTGTTGAGAATGTCTGTGAGGCGAAAAAGCATCAACTTCCCTCAAAAAGGGGGATACTCTCATATTTCAAGAACACCCCACCCACTCCACCCCATGGAAATCACGATACAATCTAACGCACGTACATACTCAGAGAACGTAGAAAGATGACCTCTCATGTACAAAGGGGATGAATGAAGATGAAAATTTAATATTATTTTAATTTCAAGGGATGCTGTTTGAGCTTTGCAATTCATTTATATTTAATTCTACTATTTTTCTTTTATATATTGAGTGCTTAGAGCAGGTATGAAAAGGAAATAAATATAAAATTAAAATTAAGAATTAAATAATTTTGAAATGTTAGAGAAAACTAATTGCTTAACCCCAATTTGCCCATAAGTGCATAAATTGGCATAAGAAGTTTTCATTTTCACAAAAAAATCGAATGGATTCGATTCAAAGAAGGGTTTGATAACTTTTAAACCAAAGGAGTTTATTCAACAGTCTATGAAAATCTCACAATGCAATTTTTACCCAATCTATCTTTTAGAGAATGAATAAAAGCTCGAGGAATTGTTAAGGAAACTCTAAATTTTGAAAGCTCTGTAAAAGCTCCTGCCCAAAAAAAACGAACTTTCCATAGCAGAATTTATATTAAAAAATATATTCTCTATGTATGCATATACATACATATATATAGTCATAAAAAATACAATTTCTCTTCTATGGAGAATGTTTACTAAATACAATATAAGAAATGCATTATTTTCCAAATGACAAAGTACATGCGGAATTTGCAGCTAAAGTTCTTTCTTTCGCGTATGTTTGGCGCCCCCCATTGAAAATGCAATCATTGGTAATCTTCTCCTTTTGCAAAATACAATTGCTAAATGCTCGCACTATTTGCCTTTCACTCAAGGAAATTTTCCATTTCACTGCAGCTTTTCGCGCATTGTTGGAACTGTCCCACTTCCTCACACAACCCATATCATCTCCCCCTGTGCAAGCCCCTCGTTATTGTCTGGAAAATTTGTCAGATGCGAAAACATTTTCTTATGATAATAAAATAATGCAATTTTTCCTCAAATTAAATTTCATTCATACTTAATACAATGTGGTTTTCCCCTCTTTTCTCTCACTTCATCTTTTTTAGCTGTGATTCTTTCTTAAAAGAATTTTAGCTGTGATTCTTTCTTAAAAGAATTAGCTGTGATTCTTTCTTAAAAGAAGCACAGCTTCTGTGTACACTCAAAAATGCAAAGTCGTCAGATCGGGCTCAAACTTGGGATGAGCACGAATTAGGGTCCCCACATTCCAAAAAACGTATGCGCCAAAAATCGGTCCGTCCGTCCGTCCGTCCGGCCGTCCGGCCGGAACCTTTCGCTAAATTACAAGAGAACAGTAATAGATAGAGACTTGCGGTCAACGGCAAAGTTCATATATCGGGTGGAAGACATACGATTATGAAGTCAAATCCACCCCCCCACCCCTTCGTCCGCCATTTTGAATAACCCCTAAATTTTGTTTTCGCTATATCTCAGTCCCTATTATAGCTAGAAGTCTGAAATTTTGATATGTTGTAGGGGACATCTAGACCTTTCCAACGACACCTCATTTTCGAAAATCGGCCAAGCCGTTTAGCCAATATGGCCGCCACAATTTTTCATCGAAAATCGGCCATAACTCGAGAACGGCTTGACCGATTTTGATCAACTCGGGCTCAAATGAAAGATATTAACGAGCCCTACAACTGCTCGGAACATCGCAAGTTCAAAAAATGTCCGCAAGTGGCGCTAAAATCGAAAACAAAATTTTCGATGAGTTTTCGATGAATATCTCGAGCACCGCTTTATAGAATTGCTTCAAATTTTGGTATGTTATAGCTGGCTATAATATCTTTCATCATGCCAAAAATGAAGAAAATCTATGTAGCCGTTCCGGAGATATCGCGTTTTAAAGTTAACATGTCATATCTTGAGTTGCATAAGTCCAACGCCCCGCGAAGCGGGGCGTTTTATATATACACATATAAAATTAAATTAAATATATATAAATGCATAGATATATACATTATATATATATAAAAATGCAAAGATAAATATATGTATATAAACTGCAAAGATAAAAATTAAATATAGCATGGATGGAACAGTATAAAGCGAAAGAACGGTAAGTAAAACTTACGGGCTGTGATTCTTTCTTTGTCAGTGAAATGTGAAATTGACGGAAAATTGAGGACGGGCAAATTTTGAGGAAGGCTTTCTCGCGTACCGAATCACAGCCAACGCCCACGATTAAAGCTTCTCACAAATTATCTGCGCGTTGGCTGTGATTCGGTGCGCGAGAAAGCCTTCCTCAAAATTTGCCCGTCCTCAATTTTCCGTCAATTTCACATTTCACTGACAAAGAAAGAATCACAGCCCGTAAGTTTTACTTACCGTTTTTTATTATGTTATTATACCCATTACGCGTCATGGGTTTGTCATGAGTCGATCATAGTACGCGTGTTGTCAACTGGGTTAACGGTTTTATTTCAGTCATTTAAAAAAGTTTCCTTTTTTCTCGTGAAAATCAATTTTCCTGGTGAAAATGGAAATCTCTATTAGTCCACTAATGGTGGAAAAGCTCAGTAAGTATTTTCTGCAATTAAATTGCATTTTGGGGATCAAATTTTGAGGGATTTCCGGGTGTTTTTCAGGTCATCCAATTCAGGAGATTCGCATCCGGGCGCTACGGAATTTGGAGGGAAAACTGAGCAAAGCCCTAATCAGTGGCTATGAGATTAGTTTAGGTGGAGTCGAAGTGATTCGTGCCCTGTTACGATGGTTCTCCCAGGAGCCCCTTTGTGAGGAAGCTTTGGCCCTCAATGTTATCTTCTTGGTGCTAAATGTGAGGAATGAAACTTTTTTTTTTTGGGAGTTTCCTGAACAATCAGCTGGAGGAATTTTGTTTTCTTTGCAGAGTAAATACGGCCCTGAGATTATCAAGTACCTCACCAGAGGCTTCCTGATGGGGGAATTGAGTTCAATCCGGAGAATTCTCAAAGATGATGAGCACAGAGATATCCTGCAGGACATTGTGTGCGTTATTGAGCAATCACAGGAAGAGGGGATTGTGCCAGTTGTCATTGATCTTACGGAAGATTTGCCAGATTTAATGGAGAATCTTCACGTGGAGGAGGTACAATTGACACCGAGGGAGTACGTAAAGTGCTGGAGCTGCCCCAAAGCCCCTCATTTGCAATCCCTGGAACTCATGCGAGAATCCCTCCTGTCGGAGAATGAACAAGCTTCGAAGCATGCTGTGGAGTGTCTGAGTAATTCCCTTAAAGATTATCCAGCAGAGTGGATTCTGCAGCCACCATACCTCATCACAACACTCCAGGAACTTCTCACAGCTCGCCGGGATATCGGAGAAATTGTCCGGAAGTTCAATGAGCAGCTCATAAAGCGAATTTCCCTGCGCGAGTGCACAGCTCTCTATATGCCGTCAGAGGAAATGTCCACGGAAGTCTCAACACAGATTTCCGTGTCAAAGTACTGCAGGGAAACCTTTGAGATTGTCAGCACTATGCTGAAGGGAATAGAAGATCAAGCCACAATTAATTGGTGCTTTGACATCTTCAGCCAACTCGTGCATCTTCTCACCATTGATGCGCAGAGACTTCAAACAGTTGTGGAATTTTGCCTCCGGGAACTTGGGATCTTGTGCAAAATCTTCCGGAAATGTCTGGGGTACAGTAAACGGGATTTCGCAGCAAGGAAGCTCTATATAAAAGTTCTTCAGCTTATTCTACGCCTTAGAGATGTTCCTGGAAGTTCCGGAGAGGAAGAAATTGTGCTTGAAGAGCTCAATATTGCACGATTGGATTTTGTCTTGAAGACATGCTATCCGGACATCTACAGTGCCATTGAGAAGGCATGCCCTGGAGGGGAGAACACTGAAATTTTGTTAAAGTGCGAGGAACTCCTTCGTCCGGCTGTGGATCTTCTGAGTCCCACTGAAAAGCTTCCGGATGATGAGATTCTCCTCCTTGGGGTGGAAGCTCTCAAGTCTTCAAGTATCCACAGGAGTACACAACTGGCTGAGACACTCCTCAATGCCATTGTCAGCTGTATTGATTTGTTTCCGGTAAATTGTCAATTGCGCACAGCTGGGGAGTGGATTACGCTTAAATTGCTGGCCAATCCTTGCTTGGAGATACAACGATGTGCTTACACGGGATCAGCGGAGAAGATGAAGCATTTTGTGTCGTCACTGATGAGAGGGGAGCAACTCCTTGGGGGTCGTGATACACAGAGTACCTTCCGGAATTTCGGAATTCCACTAACGAGGGAAATTCTTACGGAAATTGTGGCTTTTGGCTGCATCCATGCAGATCCGGCAATTCATTCAAGTGCCGAAACAATGCTTCTCTTCATCCTGCGTAGTCGTGTCAGCCTGAAGGAGCAGTGGCGGCTTCTCAAGGAGATTGTCTTCCCCATCTTGCCACTTTTGCAGTGCTGGATGTCAAAGGTAACGCCCCTGGGAGAGGCAATTCGCAGTACACTCCTTTCGGATAATGACATAATCACCCCATTGGATGGGATACAGAGAGCAGTGAGACTTCTTTTCTGCCCGGATCCATTTGTCAGGGATACAGCCATCTCGTGGCTTCTCGAAATCCTCAGCTGCCTTCCTAATTCGCCGGAAATGCTGCCAAATGATATTACCCTGATTGACTATCAAATCGACATGGGAGCACGCTTCAAGACCACTTCCGGACATCATGATGTCTCCGTGGATAACCTCATTGCCATCCTGGAGAGTGATGGTGTTGAAGCAGCCGTCCGGAAGACAACTGTAATGCAATTGAACCTTCTAGCACTGAATCCCAATGTGAATGAGCAGCTCTCGGAGGGTCAGGGATGGGTCAAAGTACTCGAAGTGCTCGATAAATGCTTCAAATTGGACCAGACGCGTGATTATGTGGATATTTGCATTCCTGCCATTGGAGTTTTCTCAAAAATTCTCCTTCACTCCCAGAAACTTCGGCAGGATCTTGCAGATGAGATTAACATCTACTTCAACCTCCTCCGGGGCTTGCTGATGTTTCATCATGATGCCAATCTCAAGGCGGACGCTGCTACGGCGCTTTTTCTCTTGGCTTTTGCTGACTACAGCATTGGTGCGTACAGTGTCTCCCTGCCGCATCTTATGAAGGAGCTAAAGGTGCCCTTTGCACACCAGATTCACTGGAGTGAGAGTCCTCATGGATTTCTCTCAGAACTCAATGAGATCTTCGAGGAAGCCCCATCGAGACCGCCCTCAGCACGCATAGAAGCCGATCCAGAAGCTTCATGGCAATTTATACGGATTTCCTTTGCAAATTTATGGTTTGGTGGCTTGGAGAATGTCCTCACAAATGCCCGGAATTCCATGAAGATGACCGAAAGTTCCGAGAGAATAAACTACGCTCACATTGTGCACGGGAAGGATATGAAAGTCATCAATTTCCTGCACTTTAATGATAAGCTCAAGATAACCAAAAGGGATCTCTTCTGTATTTATTCCTCCCTCCCAATGGACTCCTTCCGGTATTTTATTCATAAAATTGAAAAAGCCACAACGCATCAGGAGGTTGCAATGGCCATTGCACACATTCAATGCAATTTGAGCCTTCATCCTGGGAGGAAGTTCCCCATGGAGAGTCTCGTGGACATTGTAAAGAAGTTCTTTTTGACACCACCCACATCTGCAGAGGATTCTCAGCTTTACCTTGAAGCCGTGAAGCTCATGCGAACAGTTCTGGAGCACGATGAGGATGGAAAAGCATTCGCGTGGCTCTTTCAACAGATTAACCAGCGGAATTCGAGCTTTGTAAGCATCTTGAAGGCTTCCGGAACAGCTTTGGTGCTTCTGGAAGAGATCACTGCCCTTCTTAAGAAGGTTGTTGAGCAATTTTACGCAAGTGATGCAAAGGAGGACAGCGAAAATTTCCTGGGAGGCATTTTTTCAGCTCTCTCAAAAGCCCTCAAGGGGTGTTTTGTTCAGGGGGAGAGTAGGGATATGAATCGAGGGAGAATTCTCATGGATTTTATGGCTTTTCTCGCGGACATTGTCTCCCTGCAGGAGGATAAAGCAAACAACATTGTTAGCCGGCTTCTGCAGTACACAGCTTCGGTGAGAAGTCTCTGCCAATCTGAGTCAAAGTTCCTTGAGAGTTGCTTAGTGGCCATTCGGGGATTTATGGTATACACAGATGAGAATCAGCTGAAGCCGGAGCATGTGAGGCATATGAGCGAATTGTGCAGTCATACGGATATGTGCGTACGACAGAATGCCTGGATGATTCTCTGTGGGATGGCGGAGAGATTCCAAGGAGCAGCATTGCTGGTTGATGAGCTTAAATTCCTCCCTGGTGGCTTCCATGCGTGCTGCATTGGGACAGCCCTCGATGGCCGTGAGAGTGGCATTATTCGTGAATCAGCTGCGTGTTGTTTTGCCAATCTCACATCACACTGTCTCCCATTCGGTGGGATTGCTTCTCAAGTTTCACCACGATGCAGTGAATCCCTCTTTATGGAAGATTCCTTCGCTGAGGACGCCATTGGGCTCATTGTGAGGAAGCATAATCTCGCTGGAACAATTACAAAGCACCTTGAACATGCCTACATTTGGGATGTTGTTCCAACGTCGGAAGATCCAGCAGAAGGGAAGCTCATAACAAGTCCAAATGTCATCAATGGCTTCTCACTTCTCCTCAAATCCATCATTGACATTGATGAGTCCTACGTGGATGTTCTCCTGGAGGAAAATTGCCTTGAAACCTTCATCAATGTTCTCGCCATGGTTCCTACAAATCCCACAGAGCACACCTTCAAGATGGCAACGGGAATTTGCAGTCTTCTCATTGAGTGCTTGGAGAAAAATGAAGAAATTCTCGAAGCAATTGCTCAGATTCATGCAGCAATAGCCTCCCTTCTCTTCCTCCAGGATGCTCAGATGTATTCAGAGATTGATCCTTCACAGAACATGTTCAGGATATTCATTAAAACTCTAGCAATCATTGGAACATCCTCCTTTGGGTTTAATGTCGTAACAACATTGGCACAGCAACGGAATCATCAGCAAGTATTCTCTCTTCTCATCCTGGGACTAGACACAAAAGTCACGTCAGATCTTCAGCTTGCAGCTTTGGAATTTCTCGAAGTTTACCTTCAAATGGGACTTAAAGAGAACAATGAGAATTTCATGCAGCTCATTGAACCAGAAGAACATCCAGAAAATCCACCAATAGCAATGCAACTCTTCCAGAGAGTGGATAAACTCTACAGGATGGTGTGTGCTCGTGATAAACCCGAAAAGGCAACATTCCTGACGTGCAATGTGAAGAAACAAGCAGCAAAGGTCCTAGGACTCCTTCTCCAATGTAGCGCATCAGCCAGGATTATGGCACAAAATACAAAACTCTTCTCATTCCTCATAAAACGTCTCGAAGCAGTGGCCACATTTGTGGGGGCATCATGTGCTAGGTATGTTCGACGCAGTGGGGAAGTAAAGAAGAAGTTCATAGTTGAGGAATTGAGAATGATCACACAAATCCTCAGTCAGTGGTTTAAAAAGGACAGACTAGAGAAGGAAACTGATGAAGTAGTAATTTGCAAAGTTCTCCAAAGATTGTGGACCTGGAATGGATCACATAAATCTCTACAGGTTTGTTTTAATTAATCTAAGAGGAAATTAGTTATAAAAAGTCATTTTGGTTCTGAAAGTAATTATATTCTCTTCCTGAAAATAATTATTCTTTTCATGGAAATAGTCATTATTGTTCGGAAAGTAATTATTCTTCTCCTGAAAATATTTATTCTTTGCAGAAAACATGAATTTTTGTACTGAAAGTAATTATTCTGTTCCTGAAAATAATTATTGTTCTCCAGATATTAGATAATTCATTCCCTGAAAAAAAATTATCCTTTTCATGTAATCATTTTTTTCCTCATTTTTTTTCTTCAAATTAATTATTCTCGTAAAAATAATAATCCTTCACGTAAAAATATTGTTTTTTTTCTGGAATTAATTATTATTTTCCTAAACATATTAATAAAATTAAAAAAATTAAATTAAAATAAATTATTCTATTTCTGAAAATATTCTTTCTCCCTCATTATTTTTGTAACTCAAAATATTTATTCGTTTCCTGAAAATATAAATTCACCTCCTGAAAATCATAATTTGATTCTTTTAAATAATATTTCTTGGATTGAAAATAATTATTTTTTCATCCCTTATTTGCCTTTTCAAAATTATTATATTGCTTTTCTTGAAATAATTAAATTTTATTCATACTGTGCCAATATTTTTTTTCTTAAAAAGAATACTTTACCATCCAAGTTGAATTAAATATTCCATTCCGGAAAGGAATATTTTTGCTTCAGACTTCAAAAAAGGAATTTTCAAAATAATTTTCATATATTTATTATGAAATTTTTGTTGAAAATATTATTCTGTTCCGGAATTTGAAAAGAATTTTAATTAATTTTTTTGTCTGATAAATTCTCCACACAGAACAACTTCCTCGTCCTACTTCTGAATCTCAGTGAATGCTCTAAATTCTTCTGTCGTTGTGCTGCAACTCATTCCAGCGCCAATGCAGAGACAATCCTTGAGCTGATGATGAAGAATGCAGTCAAAGAAACTAAAAAAGCGAAACAGGAAGACGTTGATGTGATTAATCTTCATATAATTATGAGATTCCTCATAAATTGCTGCTCCTGCATTGAGGGACGTATGGCGATGACGAGTCAGGGACTTTTGGAGCACATTAGTCAATTTCATCCGCACATTACGCGTCTGCAGCGTTCACACACAGCTGTTATTGAGGAGTGGTTGACCTTCTATGAGATCCTCACGCGATACCCCGAGGGGAGGGCTGCAAAGTACCTCACAGTCCTCACGGCACTCATTCAGCAGAGTAGTGTAGGAATTAGGAGGAAGGCAGTTAAGATTTTGCAAAATTTCGCCATGGATTCTGCTAATACAGCTGCTCTATTCTCTTCAGGTGAATCATTTTATTGAAGATTTTCTTCTTTCTGCAGGATTTTCTGTTTGGAGAGGATTTTTATTTTATTTTTTTTTTTTCATCAAATCACAGAAGATTTCATGAGAACTGTGAATATAATTCTCGATGGAATTGATAGGGAAGATCAGCTCAATGTTTCAGTAGCCATTTGCTCGATGATTGCAAACAGACTACATCAATTACTGGGAAAATGAAGGCAGCCAAAAATAATCTCATCCTAAACATCCCAACAAGAAACGCTGAAGGGTATCACCTTTATTCATTGATGGAGGATATTTGTGAAATTTTAGGGGTTTAATTCAAAATCTTCATTTTAGCGTTCTATCAAAAATTGTAGAGTAAGTTATCTTTTTTATTTAATGCTTGAAGCATATTTCTTGATTAAAAAATAAAAAAATAAATAAAACTAATCAGTGATAAATAGGGCAAAAAGTAGCATATCGTCAACAGCAACAACATGAGAAGGATGCAATGAAAGGTCATCACTCTGCCATATACAAAAATAATGTGAGTCGCTTTTAAATTTTATTAAATTAATTTTCTTTTAAAATTTTTATTACATTTTGTAGAATTTAATTTTACAAGTAGTTTAAGGAAGATTTTTCGATGTGAAAGATAAAAAAAGACGCCATTTTTATGTTTTCTCAAACGACGTTTCGATAATTTCGTTGTCTTCATCAGGCTCTGTCAAGGTAACTAACTAACTATATTTTGGAGAAAGCCTTAATCGTGGTGGGCGTTGGCTGTGATTCGGCTCACGAGTAAGTCTCTCCTCAAGATTTGCTCATCCTCAATTTTCAGCCATATTCACATTTCACTGACAAAGAAAGAATCACAGCCCGTAAGTTTTACTTACCGTTCGCTTTATACTGTTCCATCCATGCTATATTTAATTTTTTTATCTTTGCATTTTATATGTATATATAATGTATATATGTATGCATTTATATATATTTTACTTTACTTTTGTATATGTATTTTATATGTATATATAACGTATATATCTATGCATTTATATATATATTTTACTTTACTTTTATATATGTATATATAAAACGCCCCGCTTCGCGGGGCGTTGGTCTTATGCAACTCAAGATATGACATGTTAACTTTAAAAGTAAAGTAAAATATATATAAATGCATAGATATATACGTTATATATACATATAAAATACATATACAAAAGTAAAGTAAAATATATATAAATGCATACATATATACATTATATATACATATAAAATGCAAAGATAAAAAAATTAAATATAGCATGGATGGAACAGTATAAAGCGAAAGAACGGTAAGTAAAACTTACAGGCTGTGATTCTTTCTTTGTCAGTGAAATGTGAAGATGGCTGAAAATTGAGGATGGGCAAATTTTGAGGAGAGACTTACTCGCGATTTTCCTTGCCTCTCATGCTATATGTAGTTGCCGCAGAGCTGTTATAGGGGGGTTGGGATGAAGATGGAGAGGCGAAGGGAAAAGTTATTTGGGAAAGAGAAAAAAATGGAAAATATTCCAAAATGATGGTGTTTGCTGTTCCTTTTTCATTTCATACCACACGTCGTCGTTACAAGAATGTTTATTTGACAATTATCATATCCATATTTTTTCTGTCGCCTTCAACACACGCACATATTCCCTCTGTTGGAGAAGATTCGCGCGCGCGTTGGGGAGGAGGTGTAATTATTATTCGTGTGGGTTATTGCGTCATTGGGTGCCCCTTTGTAACATAATGAGAGATTCCGAGAATAAATTCATTTTATTTTCCCCAAAATTTTCACATAAAGCTCCTCCGTGAGTGTACTTTTAAATCACTTTTCCGCGTGGTGGAAGGATGATGGTTTTCTTTGGTGGAAAACGCATTTCCCACCACACTCATAAATTCAACCAGGATTGCTTGCCATTTGCACACGCAGAAGTGAATTGTGAGAAAACCTTCTCATAGGAGTGGCTTCTGGATGGACTTTTCAATTTAATCCTGGCATGGATTTTCCAACAAATACACCCAAAATCCGCCACGCGAAGAAATTTGGCAAAAAGAAGAATTTTCGAGGAAAAGTGTGTTGTTTGCATAAAAGAGGAATTTAGAAGAATTTAATGTCCTTTTCATGGACTCAATGGTTTCTCAAGTGGTAGATGCCACGTTGTATGGTGGAGAAGTGAGTTCCATTTTGGCCAATCTGGGGCATAAATGCGAAAATATCTCCCATGAGGAGGAGTGGCGTTACCAATTTTCAATGATACTTGCTAAAGTGCTTGTAAGCTTTGGAGAATGTCTTGTACAGAAAACTCAAAGTGTATGTAATGTGTGCAAGAGATACGTTGGAGCGATTGGGTGGTTGGGGGGTGATGGGGATTGGGGGTGTGTACAAGAAGATTGTGGTTGAAGTTCTCGAATGTTGCGAATGAGAGCGCACCAAAAACATTTCAACATTTGCAAATTTCTATGAGGGTAAAAGCATCCCCCAAGGGCAGATTGTTCGCAATGTCGCATTATCTAAATTATGAAATTGTATGAATTCCCCACAGCATACAGCATGGTGTGTATAGTCCGTGTAGCCTTAGCATACACATCAGTAGAACTCCCGGCATTCATTGAAATGGTGTCTGATACTCAATATTCACTGCCACCCCACCCGCCAAGTAAACCAAAGGGGCGGGTGGCATAAGTATGTAACATGGTATAAAGGAGAAACTCCATCGAGGTTGATGACAAGGAAATGAAAAGGATTCCTCTGGCATAGAGAGAAATCACAAATGATATGGGGGTCTTGTGATGTTATCAATGTTGGCATGCTTATGGGAGTTTGTTGCGCAACAATTAAATTAATAATACAATTGAATTTCTATACCTGCGGGATATGCATCTGTTGAATTTTCATCATAAATAACTCAGGCAATTGAGGAGAAGCAATTGAGGTATTAATTCATGTAATTACATTGTTTTACAAACACATGCCTAAACATGGTAATTTCTTCCCCATCCAATGTACAATATGTGGGGAGAAATACTCCACATATGATCTACCCAATATTACCAACATTGTGAAGCAATCAATCATTGTTTCAATTATTGCAAGTTGATACGCCATGATGGCAATGATATCCACTAATTACTCTCTAGAATCTCTACTAGATCTAACTTCCTTCGAAGGGCTCAACATACCTATATGTATGCAGGTAATAGTACTTGTCTGATAATCTACTTTAAGTTTCCTACTAATAAATTAACACGGAATGTGCAGTACATACCTACTGTAAAAGAGAATTTGTGCTTAATTTTTACTGAAACTAATCATCGCATAGTTAAAAATATTTTAATTAATTTATTTTTTCATTGAGATGACGTCTGTGATGCAAATAATGTTATCAAGAGAGATAGTTTTAGAGGTTTCAGCTGTTACTCGGGCTGCATTATCAGTTGATTACGCATAATTTTATCTCCCACGTGGATGTGATAAGCAATTTATGGAATTTTCTCTCTCTCTCTCTCTCTCTCTGTGGTTGAGGAACGTGACAATGAAATATTTTGCTGTGATTTCTCTCACAGTAAATTCTTCACAGCGTGGTTTTAGTTTCTCTAAGCTTTGAATTTAATTGATCTTCTGACATTCTACCCGTGCGCTATATGTAATGGTTGGGTATGTGGGGGTAATGAAGTATACAAGGGGTGTATTTTGGGGTAAAAGATAAAACCCTTTACCTCATGGTACAAAGGTACATACATAGGGAATTTATATATAGAACTTAATGAAAATATGTATATATATACGGATGAGAGAGAAAACTAATTTGCTTGATATTATGAAGTGTTAGGCAATTTATTTGCAATCTATTAATTACATTCCTGATTCATGTGGAATAAATTACGCAAATACAGTGAATGTGGATGATGGAAAGTGGCAACAGATTTAGCGTGTCTTGTCGCATTTGAAAAGCCTCTGCGTGTGTGTGGTGCGGGATGAGAAATAATTTGGTAGATCCCACTAGGAGACAGCTATTATAAATTACACATAAAATCTATCCTCAAAAGATACTCACAACGGGCACATGAGCAATCGATAAATCTTAATTTATCACCACTTTTTGAGGATTTCCAAAGCATCAAAACCATCTTCTTCGTCTTCTCTGTGTGAATGAGGGAGACATGCTGGGGTTTGAGGCATTAATCACGACCTCACATCACACAGTACGATGACACTTTGCTATAAAGGGAGGGAAAATACATTGGCAACCCTCATCCCCCCGCAAGAAGATACACATGCAGATGGTTTTTAGTTCACTCACTATATACGCTCTTCTTATGTTTGTTAATTACAAGAGACTTTGCGAACTTTGCAAAAGGAACTTTGTACATCTTTCTCCTGCAGTGCCCACCCACTATTCTCCCTTAACTATATATGTTGTATACCTACAGTATATTTTGCACCTTTTATCGCTAACTATACTTCACTCGCAGCCTTATTAAAATGTAAGTTCTCCTGTGCAGAAGAAGAGAAGATTTTTATTTGAAAGACTGCAGAAGGAGGAGCTGAGAAAAATAAAACATTTTATCCTTCTCAAAAGCCATTTAGTTTTGCCTCTAAGACTGTGGTCATCACAAGGGACATATTGTTCATCATCTTTGCATAATCTTGTTTAAATTACAAGATTAATTGCTTATCGTTGGAAGACATGTGTGCGTGTGGTGATGTCAATGGATGGGAATTATTTTGTATCAATGTGGGCAATGTAATTAAGCAATCCATCTAAAGTAAACTTGAAGTTTAAATTGCATTCTCAAACATTAACATACCAAGCTAGGCAGAAAATTGCTCCTATAATAGTCAATTAAGCAATACAATTTCACCTTAACAGTTGAAAACTACCCACACATAATGCCTCTCTAAGGATTGTTTCTCTTAGTATAGAGTACTTGGAAAGAGACACCCCTCCAGCTCACCCAAGCATGCCTACCAACCCCATACTCCCCTCATCAATCTCGCAAGTGTAATTGGGATTTTGTGGGTAAGGAATTTACGTGATTTGTGGTTGTTTGAAAATTTTCACGGAAAAGTTAAATCTTGATATCTTATATTGGTGTGACGGGTGGAGGTTATATGCGATAATTAATGAAGAAGTAGACAGCTGAACAAAATTCAATTGAAGCCATTATACAAATATTAATTCTCGTAAACACAAAATCATCCTCTAATTCGTAGGTTGGTCATTAATCATTTGCTTGAGAGTCAGAGCATTCATACACAGATAGGGAAGCTTATAATCTGCACCCACCCACCCATGAGGGGGTGTTTTGGGATTTTTTTCTCCCATTTCTCTTGCGCGCCTTTTTTCTCCACCCGCATGAGCTTTTGCCTTCGCTTGAGCGGCTCCCTCTGCCACACCCCCCCCCCCCTGGTGGGTTTGGTACTGGGAGTTTGGGGGAATAAGAATGGAATTTTGAATTTCGACGGTGGATCGTTGATAAGCACAATTTCAAAGAAATTAATTCTCAAAAATGGCATCTTGGCATTTTCACCAAACCCTCCCCCTGCCGTTCGTCCCAAAGCTCAACCACTCACCCCCTCGCTGGTGGAGCTGTAATTTAATAATGATTACACAACACAATGATGTTGCCGCTGACGGTAATTGAATTTGATAGCGGCAAAGTCACATTTAGCGTAGCATTTAGCCATTCAGTTGGGCTATGTCTCTCTTCTTTTTTTCGGCAGAGTTGAACTTCTTCCACAACTGTTTACTGAAAGTATTTAAAAAATAGAGGTAATTTTCAAACAAAAAAACTAAGAATGTTTCATTAAAATATTCAGCAATGTAGAATTTGCATCTCACAGGGAAAAGTTAAAGAGAAAATCCTCAAGTTCCAAACTATTAAGTATCAGAAGAATATTTATAAGAAAATGAACAACCTTCGAGTATTTTCAATTTCCAAGCAACATTCAATAATCCTCCTTTGTTGCAGTTTCTTTCATTTTGTAAACGTCTTTTCGTGTGATTTGCAAGATGAAAAAGTTCTTTTCTCACAACTCTCAAGAAGAGAAAGTTTCTTCTAATGCGCAGTTTTTCTTTTTCTTCAAACGAAGGAAGAAAAAAAAGGAAAATCTGAAGAGTGAGAAAATCCAGAAAATCAAAATCAACAGTAATATATGAAAAGTAAACAAAATGAATGGTGGTGATGCAAAAGTGAAAAGTAGAATCTTCCAAGTGTTGAATCCTCTTACATCACTTTATTGCTGCATTTTGTTTGGAAGTGCTCTCTTGAAGGAGCTCTGGTGGAAATCCCTTTTTTTTCTTTATATAGGATGTGCGAATAAATTGGATGCTGTTGCATTCTGCCAATGAGGATGATTTTCCACTTTTTCATCTCATTTTCATCTCTCATTTCCATCTCGAGTGTTATTACCGCAATTTGCGCGTTTTTTTCCCTTCTATGCCACAGAAGAGACAAAGCTGATAAATCTTTCCCTATATATTTATGTGCTTTAAAAATTGTAAAAAAAATGATTTATAAAGTAAAATTATTTGAGAAGAATTAAATAGAAAATGTTGAGTCATGGAAAATATTTTAATAAACATCTCCAATTCATTGGATAGATTTATATCAGTTGCACACTTAATCTCTTCCCCCCGTATAGTATCTCTGAGTGCACCACCACCTGCAGATAAAATCCCAGAAATTCTTTAGAGCCAAAAACATCAGATAAGATGATTGCGATGCAAATAAATACGAATCCATTGCAATTTTCTTAGAAATTATATAACAAAGAGATAGACTTTTGTGCGACAAGCACACCATGCGAGATGTTTTCCTGATAATGCCTGAGAAATCTTCCACTGACAACTCAATTAGCTTCTTTCTGCACAAACATGGTGAATTATCAAGGGAAGAATGGGGTGGTTTTCCAATGAAAACCATTAATAATGGTAGCACGGTTCCTAGGCGAAAAGTAAATGTGATTTACGACGACAGGCCCTGTTGCAATATTTCTCCAAAGGCAGTGCTTTTGTTCCTGATGCAGCTTCCCAGGGGTCCCATACTACAGTGCAGGGGATGCACCAATTACGGTTTTATTCACCCCACAGGATGCCCTCTTGGCCTTTCTGGCGAGCATCCTCCAGTAACAACGTCTTCCCACCAAACATTTATTTCCTTTTTTACCACCCACACCCACAGCTTCATTTTCTGCCTAGTAGTCAAAAAACCATTTCTTACTTTATATCTTCGTACCATCTATAAATTTTCCTTGGAAATTTTACAAACTTTTTACATTTTTTTTTTTGCAAGTAACATGAATGCATTAATTTTCATACCACAGGAGGATGCTTAAAATAGTTCTTTCAATGACTCCGCATAAAAGGTTTATTATATCCTTCCACGTACTGAATAAAAATAAAAGCTTCGGGAAGTGTGTTAAAAAAAAAGCTTCTTTGTTGCTTGGTTGGGATTATTTACACTGTTCACAAAGAGTTTCTGAATAAACGAAATTTGTGATTCATTTAAGGTAAATTTTGAGCTATCATTTACCCTGCTGTGATTACCCGATTTTCAAAAATTAATTATTTATTACTCTAAAAATTTACCTTTAACAATTACAGTTTCTGCTCACTCAGAAACTTTTTGTGGGTAGTGTAAAAAAATTCTTTATGCTAAAAAAATTTATTTGTATCTCTCTATATAAATCCCTTCCCGTTCTTTAATACCTATATTTAAGTCATTAGACTACATCTACCTCTGTACTTTAAAACAATTTTAGAAAAATTGTCCGAAAGAAAACAATTAAAAATGGAATTTCAGATGAACTAAAACCCCGCAGTGTGAGCAAGATTTAATTTATTACAAAAGCAGAATTTTACTTGTGCAGCAATTAAAGTTTGTATATAGCTTGTGGATTGAATTAAATGTGTCTGACTTCCTGTTTTTAATTGATTCAATAAACTTTCCTTCTCCCCCAGATTCCTCCCCCGAAAGGAGAAGTTACATAAATAGGTAATTAATTCAATGCGGCACCTTAACCAATATAATCAACATTATTTATCGGTCATCGATATTCCACGTGGAGCGTGTCGATTAAAGTTGTACAAAATTATGAGATTATCCCCCAACTTTCGATATCGCGGGAGGAAGTTTTTAAATTTATTAACTACCTCCATAGGAAAATTTGTTTTTGTCAGGTGCTAGTGAAGGAATTTTGCCGTTATGTTTATTGATTATGGTGAATAAAAGCAAACTTTATACATTTTTTTTCTCAGCAAGGTGTACGATATACCTTTCCTACTTAATAATATATTTCACTGTTAAGTGAAATATTCCATAGAGCTCATACAGGCGTCAATCACTCTAGGGTAGAGTGAGAGAAAATTAAATTTTCTTCTTTTTATGTATATATGCATATATATGTAGAATGTATACGTAAGTAATTAACAAGTGTTGAAGTACCTTCCACTTGAGTTTTTTTTAGCAAATGGAATTACGACGATTCTTTTCAACTTTCATCCCCCTTAGGGTGAAAAACTATTTTTTTCTGTCTTTCTGAGGGATGCAGAGAATGGTCAGGAAGAACATTTATTTGTGTTGACTTTTATCAACATCAACGACTTTTTTTTTAATAAAAAAAAAGAGGTAGAAATAGGGAAAATTGAGAAAGTTCTGCATTTTTTTGCAAATTAAGAAACTCTCTATCAACTCTTGTTTGTGACCATTACAAAGCAATTTACCTTTTATTACACTCAGCACAAGCAAATAGAGATGAGGTAGAAAAATGCACATGCAGAGATAAAACTGACTCACAGAAATGCAGTAAACAAGATTTCCGTAGAAACACCACCTGCAAAAAATTTTCCATGTGTCCACACATCATGGAAAATTACATTGCAACGGGACAAAACACGTGGTTTGGAGGAGATTAAGAGAAAATTATCACCAGGTGAGATGCAAGGAAAAAATTATCTTTATCTTGGAATTGACTTTAGTATAAATTGGGTGGGTTTTCAGAGGAATCTTCAGTTGTTTCCTGACTTCGAAATTAAGTGCATCTCTCAAGTGTACTAACGAACTTCCAAAGTCAACCCAGTCAAAAAAAAACCCTCAATCTCCTTTAAAAATGAATAAGCTCGTGCTCTTCGCTTTCCTCTTCACTGCTGTCATTGCCTCCAGCAATGTAAGATTTCCTACTGAATTCTTCCTTTAATCTTAAGTTAATTTTCTTAATTTTTTTCTCATCCCTACAGGCACAATTCTTCGGTGGATTCTTCCCTGGAGAGGCTGGTGGATTTGCTGGTGGTGCATGGCCACAGTTTGTTGTTGACAAGGTTGTGCAGCAGGTGCGCGATACGCCCGTGACGGAGGAACAGAAGCCCCAACTTGATCAAATTGTCCAGGATCTGGAGAATGGTCTTGCCCAGTGCGACGAGCTTCTCACCGTCACCCCAGTCTATTGGCTCTACAAGCGCTGCGTTGGATTCCAACTGAAGAAGGCCACCAATGCCGCTGCTGCTCTTCAGGCTGCCGCTGCCACCACAACTGCCCCACCCAGCTTTTAAACCCAAAATTCCCCCCAGACTTTGGTATTTTTTTGTTGAAAATTTATAACGACCCAATATGTGTGTAATATCTTGTTAAATAAATTGCAATTCCAAAAAGGATCTTTTCTGGTTTTTAATTTAATTTGTAACAGAAGAATGGGATGAGAAGAGCTTTGAGAGCTTTTTCACATATCTACAAAATCTTATGTCTAGTTGGAAGAAAAAGCTTAAAGCCTTATTTATTTAGGGGTTTCTTTCTTTTAATTTAATTTTTTCAGTATCTATAGGGCTGGAAATTGAGTTTTGATTTTCTTCTCATTGAATGTATCATTATCTTGACTCCACTAAAATGTTATAAATATTTTTTGCTTTGAACTGAAGCTTTTATTTTAAAGGAAGAGTTCAATTTGTATTAAATTATTATTTTTTATCGAGAAGCATGAGAAAAATATCTCTTCAAAATTATAATAGTTACTTCTAAATTAATATTTGTAAGAATATTCCATTCTTTTGCTAAAAAAAAACTCTTAAAATTAAATTTTTAAAAAAACTGTTTATAGTACTTAAAATTTAAAATTTAGCACCTACATTGTTTAAAAAATAATTTCTTCCAGAAGTTTCAATCAAATAATTTTCTTAGTGTTTTTTTTTTCTTCTTCTTTAATTTATTTAATTTTTAGGAACATAAATTTTTCCGAATGTTCTCAAAAATTAAATCTAAAAATTGTAAATTCTTGTCATAATGTTGGAAAAATAAATCTCTCCCCTTAGTACCACTAAAAAAAAAGATTCGTTTCCTTTAGACCCGCACCCAATTTATTGACGCCCCCGAAAGGAGAAAAATACTCCTACAAAAAACATTGCAAAGATTCCGTAAAGAATTTAGTAATTAAATAATAATTTCTTTTTATGTGAAAATTTGCAATTTTCTTTAAGACAAAAAGTTTTTTTTAATGAAAAATTTAATTAGAAAATAATTAAGAAAATTTTTATTCAGGCTGTAAAACAAAGAATTAAAATTTTCATACAACTGTCTTTTTATTAAAAACTCCTTCGTGTACTTTATAAGTTTTTATATGTATAAAATCAAGAAAGCAACAAGAGTTGCAGAATTTCAGAGAATTTGATTCAGTCACAAAACTTTTAAATGAAAGCTCATAAATATTTTTTGTCCTGTTGCCCCCGGGCTGAAGCGGATATAAATTGTAGCAATTAGAATTCTTTTGGTGTTCTCAAGCAAAAGTTAAGCTTTCTGAGAAGATTTTACACAACAATAAACTACCAGGAACTAAGATATCTTTATATAATTTATAAACAGAAGTATGTAGATAAGAAATTACTTTCAATTAACATTCTAAACAAGACCAAAAATTTTCTTCATGTTTCATTATTCACTCGAATGTTTTCCAAGAGAAAATTAAGCTCAAACATGCAAAGAAAATTAAAAAAAAAAAGAATTTTAAATACTAGGTACAAGAAAATGGTTTTATTTCCATTAAAAAAATAAGTTTAAGATTTTTAATACCTTGAACTTAAAAGCTTTATTGATTCATACACCCACCCACATTATTCCTCTCAGTTGTAAAACATTGTGTGTAGAAATTGGAAAGCAAACTCGGTGGGTATAGTCTGTGAGAATGATTTTTACCTTCTGGCAAAAATTTCTTATCACGGAACTTAGAGTTTGTGTAAAATAATAAAAAGTGAAGATATTTTTCAAGAGAGACATTTTTCAGCACACAAGATGCTGCGGGGGTGGTAAAACAAATAGTAAATGGAATGTGACGTTCTTGTGATAAGAAAAGGAACGCTGCTGTGTGGATATATGAAGATTCCGCTCTTGGCGATTTGTGGTGGACAAACGTGCAAGAAAGCAAACTGAACGATGACGGAAGTTGGAAAATTTGTATGTGTATGTCCCTCAAGAGAAGCGGAGGGTGGGGTATGGGGAGGAAAAATTTGCGAGAATTTTCATCACTCTATCTCCTGCCCCATCTGTCCTATTAGTTGGTATACCACAATCGTGGCATACCAAGTATTGTAATCGTCCGAAAAACCGACCACCTCAGATCGGGCTCAAACTTGGTATGAGCACGTTTTAGACATCCCACATTACGAAAATGGTGGTGGAAAATTTTTGATCCGGCCGGCCCGCCGGCCGGCCTGCCGGCCGGCCGGTGCGCTATACTTTGGCTTATAGCTCGAGAACGGTGACAGATAGAGACTTCGGGTTTGAAGTTTTCTATAGAAATGTGGGTGTAAAATTTCATTTTTTCGCATTTTCAAAATCCAAGATGGCCGCCGTCCGCCATTTTGAAATACCGTTAACCACTTCCCTTATAGTTAGAGGTCTGAAATTTTAGTATGTTTTAGTGCTCAGTGAGACGTTTTCATCAACAATTCATACTTGACGATCGGTCAAGCGGTTTAGCAAATATGGCGGCCTAAAGCAAAAAGTGTTTTTTCGATATATCTCGAGAACGGCTTGACCGATTTTAACCGTCTTGGTATCAAATGAAAGGTATTGCGAAGCCCTACAACTGTCTAAAACATTTCAAGTTCCAAAAATATCCGCAAGAGGCGCTAAATACAAAAACAAAAATTGCCTAACTTTAAGAGGCAATATCTCCGAATCCCCATCATCGATTTCCTTGAATTTTTGATATGTTGTAGCAGGACTAATAATCTTGCACCAGTCCAAAAATGAAGAAAATCTATGTCGCCGTTTAGAAGATATAGCCATTTGAAAAATTCTTGAATTTGAAAAGTTCTATGAGCCATATCTCCTGAACTGCTTGACCGATTTTGCTCATCTTAGTATCAAATTAAAGGTTTTGCAAAACTCTACAACTTTCTAAAACATCAGAAACCTCTAAAACCATTCCTTTAGGGCAAAAATTGCCAAAAACTGTTTTAGTAAAACAAAAATACACCATTTTGTGTTCTGGAGGTGACCTTGAAAATAATTGAGATATATATTAAATTATAGTTTATTTCAATACCTTTTTAGAACTAGTCAAGAAATTTATGTAGGTCTAATAGAACTTAAGATATAAGCATTTTAATCTGTCAAATTGCTAAATTTTACAAAAAATCGACTTTGACTACTAATACTACTTACAAATTAAATTACAACGCATAGACTGATCCATCCGCGTTGTGGTATACCAACTCTAATAACTGGACGCGTTATGATTGACTTATCTCTTCTGCTGCTACATTAAAAATAATCTTTTCGCAATGCGACAGTGACAACGCCTCCAATCGCACCCATTTGCCCCCACAAAAGCTCTCCAGGAGCAAGAAAAATATAAAATCCACTAAGATGTCTCATTGTGAGAGATTGGCTATCAGACAATTTGCGGAAAATAAATTAATAAAATTCCTACCTCAAAAAAAGCTTTATTTGACTGCAGTAAAAGGAATTAATTCATAATGAATCAGTTGTTTTTCCTCTCACTCACCCATGCAAGTGTTGTTGGGGTGTTTGATATGAGCTTAAGTTGTATATAATAAAGTTGGAATATGGTGGGAACTAATTTGGAGAAAAAAAATTGTGATTCATGTGTTATCTCCGTAAGTGATATTTATCACTTTTCCTCCGTGCTATCATCTTATAAAAGCTCGCACAATCTTGAGCAGGGCATCAGTATGATTTTTCGACGCAGCATCAATTCAACTAAGTGCTGACGATGACGAAAATTTTCGTAAAGTGTTTTCTGCTAGTGGCAGTGGTAGTTTATGGTGTTAAGGTATTGCAACCTTCCTTCTTGCATAAGTGTCTTGCCCTTTCAATAAAGATTATTTGATCAATTTTATTTTCTTCCCTCCCCCCCCCCAAAGTGTCGACCGAAAGACCACAACCATTCGTTTAACTACAGAGAATTCGCACTAGCCGATCTAGATGGATTACAATCCGACGATCTCTCAAAGAGTCAACGAAAAGACGTTGAGAATTTGAAAAAGGATATAAATGAAGCTTTCGATAAATGTGAAAAGCTTCATGAACTGACCAATCAGTTTTGGGTGTACAAAAAGTGCTCTGGTGAAACTTTTGGTAAAGTTATGGAAAAAGTGAAGAAGTTAAAGCATAAAATTGAAAAAAATAATAATGTAGGCAAAGAAGATGATTCTGACTCTGATGAGTCAAAGGAAAAAGAAATAGTTAAACAAGATTCAAACGAAGATACATCCAAGGAAAATAAGTCCAAAGAAAAGGATTCCAAGGAGGACAAATCTAAGGATAAGAATTCCAAGGAAGACAAATCAAAGGAAAAGCAAAAAGATAAAGACTCCAAGGAAAAACAGAAAGATAATGATTCAAAAGACAAGGAATCACATGAGAAAGAATCCAAGGAAAAAGAATCGAATGAATCAAAGGATAAGAATTCCAATAATCAACATAATCACAATCATAACAATAATCACAACCACAACCACAACCATAACCATAACAATAACCATAACAATAAACCAACTACCCTATCACCCCGTCCAACACCAACTGATGGACCCGGCATTACTCAAGGATCAACATCTGGGCCTGGAGCAACTCAAGGGCCAACTGATGGACATGGATCCACTCATGCTCCAACAGATGCGCCTGTTGGAACACAAGCACCATCATCTGAAGCTCCTGTGGTGACTCAAGGTCCGGGAGTTACACAAGGACCATCATCTGAAGCTCCTGTGGGAACTGAAGCTCCAGGTAACACACAAGCGCCATCATCTGAAGCTCCTGTCGTGACTGAAGGTCCGGGAGTTACACAAGAACCATCATCTGAAGCTCCTGTCGTGACTGAAGCTCCTGGAAATACACAAGCACCATCATCTGAAGCTCCTGTAGTGACTGATGGTCCAGGAGTTACACAAGCACCATCATCTGAAGCTCCTGTTGGAACACAAGCACCATCATCTGAAGCTCCTGTAGTGACTGATGGTCCAGGAGTTACACAAGCACCATCATCTGAAGCTCCTGTTGGAACACAAGCACCATCATCTGAAGCTCCTGTTGGAACACAAGCACCATCATCTGAAGCTCCTGTGGTGACTGAAGGTCCTGCAGTTACACAAGCACCATCATCTGAAGCTCCTGTGGGAACTGAAGGTCCTGCAGTTACACAAGCACCATCATCTGAAGCTCCTGTGGGAACTGAAGGTCCTGGAGTTACACAAGCACCATCATCTGAAGCTCCTGTGGGAACTGAAGCTCCAGGTAATACACAAGCGCCATCATCAGAAGCTCCTGTCGTGACTGAAGGTCCGGGAGTTACACAAGGACCATCTACTGAAGCTCCTGTGGTGACTGAAGGTCCTATGGGAACTGAAGCTCCTGGAAATACACAAGCACCATCATCTGAAGCTCCTGTAGTGACTGATGGTCCAGAAGTTACACAAGCACCATCATCTGAAGCTCCTGTTGGAACACAAGCACCATCATCTGAAGCTCCTGTTGGAACACAAGCACCATCATCTGAAGCTCCTGTGGTGACTGAAGGTCCTGGAGTTACACAAGCACCATCATCTGAAGCTCCTGTGGGAACTGAAGCTCCTGTTGTGACTGAAGCTCCTGCTGGAACACAAGCACCATCGTCTGAAGCTCCTGTAGTGACTGAAGCTCCTGTTGTGACTGAAGCTCCAGCTGGAACACAAGCACCATCATCTGAAGCTCATGTGGTAACTGAAGCTCCTGTTGTGACTGAAGCTCCTGCTGGAACACAAGCACCATCATCTGAAGCTCCTGTAGTGACTGAAGCTCCTGTTGTGACTGAAGCTCCCGCTGGAACACAAGCACCATCATCTGAAGCTCCTGTAGTGACTGAAGCTCCTGTTGTGACTGAAGTTCCTGCTGGAACACAAGCACCATCATCTGAAGCTCATGTGGTAACTGAAGCTCCTGTTGTGACTGAAGCTCCTGCTGGAACACAAGCACCATCATCTGAAGCTCCTGTAGTGACTGAAGCTCCTGTTGTGACTGAAGCTCCCGCTGGAACACAAGCACCATCATCTGAAGCTCCTGTAGTGACTGAAGCTCCTGTTGTGACTGAAGTTCCTGCTGGAACACAAGCACCATCATCTGAAGCTCCTGTAGTGACTGAAGCTCCTGTTGTGACTGAAGCTCCTGCTGGAACACAAGCACCATCATCTGAAGCTCCTGTAGTGACTGAAGCTCCTGTTGTGACTGAAGCTCCAGCTGGAACACAAGCACCATCATCTGAAGCTCCTGTAGTGACTGAAGCTCCTGTTGTGACTGAAGCTCCTGCTGGAACACAAGCACCATCATCTGAAGCTCCTGTGGTGACTGAAGCTCCTGCTGGAACACAAGCACCATCATCTGAAGCTCCTTTTGTGACTGAAGCTCCTGCTGGAACACAAGCACCATCATCTGAAGCTCCTGTTGTGACTGAAGCTCCTGCTGGAACACAAGCACCATCATCTGAAGCTCCTGTAGTGACTGAAGCTCCTGTTGTGACTGAAGCTCCAGCTGGAACACAAGCACCATCATCTGAAGCTCCTGTTGTGACTGAAGCTCCTGCTGGAACACAAGCACCATCATCTGAAGCTCCTGTAGTGACTGAAGCACCTGTTGTGACTGAAGCTCCTGCTGGAACACAAGCACCATCATCTGAAGCTCCTGTAGTGACTGAAGCACCTGTTGTGACTGAAGCTCCTGCTGGAACACAAGCACCATCATCTGAAGCTCCTGTGGTGACTGAAGCTCCTGTGGTAACTGAAGCTCCTGTTGTGACTGAAGCTCCTGCTGGAACACAAGCACCATCATCTGAAGCTCCTGTTGTGACTGAAGCTCCTGCTGGAACACAAGCACCATCATCTGAAGCTCCTGTGGTGACTGAAGCTCCTGCTGGAACACAAGCACCATCATCTGAAGCTCCTGTTGTGACTGAAGCTCCTGCTGGAACACAAGCACCATCATCTGAAGCTCCTGTGGTGACTGAAGCTCCTGTGGTAACTGAAGCTCCTGTTGTGACTGAAGCTCCTGCTGGAACACAAGCACCATCATCTGAAGCTCCTGTTGTGACTGAAGCTCCTGCTGGAACACAAGCACCAGCATCTGAAGCTCCTGTAGTGACTGAAGCTCCTGTTGTGACTGAAGCTCCTGCTGGAACACAAGCACCATCATCTGAAGCTCCTGTGGTAACTGAAGCTCCTGTTGTGACTGAAGCTCCTGCTGGAACACAAGCACCATCATCTGAAGCTCCTGTTGTGACTGAAGCTCCTGCTGGAACACAAGCACCAGCATCTGAAGCTCCTGTAGTGACTGAAGCTCCTGTTGTGACTGAAGCTCCAGCTGGAACACAAGCACCATCATCTGAAGCTCCTGTGGTAACTGAAGCTCCTGTTGTGACTGAAGCTCCTGCTGGAACACAAGCACCATCATCTGAAGCTCCTGTAGTGACTGAAGCTCCTGTTGTGACTGAAGCTCCAGCTGGAACACAAGCACCATCATCTGAAGCTCCTGTTGTGACTGAAGCTCCTGCTGGAACACAAGCACCATCATCTGAAGCTCCTGTAGTGACTGAAGCTCCTGTTGTGACTGAAGCTCCAGCTGGAACACAAGCACCATCATCTGAAGCTCCTGTAGTGACTGAAGCTCCTGTAGTGACTGAAGCTCCTGTTGTGACTGAAGCTCCAGCTGGAACACAAGCACCATCATCTGAAGCTCCTGTTGTGACTGAAGCTCCTGCTGGAACACAAGCACCATCATCTGAAGCTCCTGTAGTGACTGAAGCTCCTGTTGTGACTGAAGCTCCAGCTGGAACACAAGCACCATCATCTGAAGCTCCTGTAGTGACTGAAGCTCCTGTAGTGACTGAAGCTCCTGTTGTGACTGAAGCTCCAGCTGGAACACAAGCACCATCATCTGAAGCTCCTGTTGTGACTGAAGCTCCTGTTGTGACTGAAGCTCCAGCTGGAACACAAGCACCATCATCTGAAGCTCCTGTTGTGACTGAAGCTCCAGCTGGAACACAAGCACCATCATCTGAAGCTCCTGTAGTGACTGAAGCTCCTGTTGTGACTGAAGCTCCAGCTGGAACACAAGCACCATCATCTGAAGCTCCTGTTGTGACTGAAGCTCCACCTGGAACACAAGCACCATCATCTGAAGCTCCTGTTGTGACTGAAGCTCCTGCTGGAACACAAGCACCATCATCTGAAGCTCCTGTAGTGACTGAAGCTCCTGTTGTGACTGAAGCTCCTGTTGGAACACAAGCACCATCATCTGAAGCTCCTGTAGTGACTGAAGCTCCTGTTGTGACTGAAGCTCCAGCTGGAACACAAGCACCATCATCTGAAGCTCCTGTTGTGACTGAAGCTCCAGCTGGAACACAAGCACCATCATCTGAAGCTCCTGTTGTGACTGAAGCTCCTGCTGGAACACAAGCACCATCATCTGAAGCTCCTGTGGTGACTGAAGCTCCTGTTGTGACTGAAGCTCCTGCTGGAACACAAGCACCATCATCTGAAGCTCCTGTAGTGACTGAAGCTCCTGTTGTGACTGAAGCTCCTGCTGGAACACAAGCACCATCATCTGAAGCTCCTGTAGTGACTGAAGCTCCTGTTGTGACTGAAGCTCCTGCTGGAACACAAGCATCATCATCTGAAGCTCCTGTAGTGACTGAAGCTCCTGTTGTGACTGAAGCTCCAGCTGGAACACAAGCACCATCATCTGAAGCTCCTGTTGTGACTGAAGCTCCAGCTGGAACACAAGCACCATCATCTGAAGCTCCTGTTGTGACTGAAGCTCCTGCTGGAACACAAGCACCATCATCTGAAGCTCCTGTGGTGACTGAAGCTCCTGTTGTGACTGAAGCTCCAGCTGGAACACAAGCACCATCATCTGAAGCTCCTGTTGTGACTGAAGCTCCTGCTGGAACACAAGCACCATCATCTGAAGCTCCTGTTGTGACTGAAGCTCCTGCTGGAACACAAGCACCATCATCTGAAGCTCCTGTGGTGACTGAAGCTCCTGTTGTGACTGAAGATCCTGCTGGAACACAAGCACCATCATCTGAAGCTCCTGTAGTGACTGAAGCTCCTGTGGTGACTGAAGCACCGTCAACTTCTGGTGCTTCTGAACTTCCAACCTCTGAAGCTCCCCCAGTAACACAAACGGAGTCATCTATTGCACCAACAGAACAAACTGGCACAACTCAGGGACCATCATCTGAGCCTCTTGTATCTAGTGTATCGACAGTGCAACCAAATCCCAATACCGTGAATCCGACCACTGCTTCTCCTGATGTTACTGCTCCCCAAACTGAATATGTTATCTAAACCTTTCAGTTTTTAGTCATAGAAAACTGATGCATTAGATGATTGTAAAGTTGTAGATAATTAAAGTAGAAAGCAAGCAATACAATGAAGTTGTACCATTTAACTTTGTCTTTATCATTTTTAAGGAAAGAAAATTTCTCACGAAAAAAACCCACACACATCAACCTCGCGTAATGACCTGAAATAATTCGTGATATTTTGCAAATTTGCAAATTTATTTGGATTTGGCCTTAGCTGTGAAACATTGTATGTAGAATAGATTAACTAAATATGCATGTGCGATGTATTTTTCATTTTAATCCTGACACAGCATAAAATTTCCAAGAAATAAATTTAATTTTCCACCAAGTAATTAGTTAGTTTTTCTATAATTTATAACGCATTTGATTTAACTCATTCGCATCACATAAAAAAATGCCACAATTTGGTTAACAACATCGTTTTTTTTATCATATAAATTATGCAAATTGTGGTAAAATTTGTAGGTACCTATACAACGAGGAACTTTTGAATATGAATTTTGTGGTAAAACATTGCAATTAAACCACACACATTTTAATATTAATTATGGCATTTAATTTACCAATAAATGCATTTCAGCATACATTCAACCAAGTATAAAGTATTCCGCATAAAAATTATAAAAAAAATAAATAAAATTTATTCACTTTTTATGCAAAAAAAATCATTGCACGTTGATACTCTGAATCTGCTTTTAATATACACATAATTTACAAACAACAAAAAAATAACCATAAAAAACATAAAAAGCACGAACAAAATAATTTTGCTGGGAAAACTTCCGCATTGGCACACATAGCAAATGCAAATAATTCAAAATGAAGCCACTCTAATGGTATTGAATGTTGAACTGATCCACTAATTACCAGCCTGTCGCATCAATACAGAAAGTTGACATAACTCATGTGGGAATGTTGCCCGCAAAAAAATATATAGAGCACCCATATATATATATATATGTACATATGAAGGAAAATGAGATTGAATTAATTTAGCTATACAGTCGTGCTCTCGTGGTAGGACCGTCGTCAAAATGACTTCTCCGCGGTAAAACGGCTTCAGAATGAGGAATTTTGCCTTCGCAGTGGGACAATTAGTATCCTACCTTTCCAATAGTACTAATTGTCCCACTGCGAAGGCAAAATACTTCATTCTGAAGCCGTTTTACCGCGGAGAAGTCATTTTGACGACGGTCCTACCACGAGAGCACGACTGTATATGAATGGATTGGATCAGTAAACATGAGTCAAAGTTAATCCATTTGGCAAAATGCTCGTGGATCGAACGATATTGACAATATTAGCTTAAGCAATTTCATTTTACAACAAAAAAAAAGAAAATTCTTTTAAAATTCTAAAGGAAAATGTAAATAGTTAAATGTTGCTGTAAAATTTTCTTTAGTTTAATTTTCTATTGATAATTTAATAGGAGGCCCTCACACATGTAGCGTAAAGGCGTAAACGTAGCAACAAAATAAGCTTTCATCACGAAATCAAGTCCAATTAACCCTTCTGCGTCCATCAAGAGACATATAGAAACATTATATGTTTCTCAGCCTCTTATGTCTCAATGCCCTCTTAAAAAACAATTTAATTCATTAAAATTTAAATCATCATATGATCTAAAGTATTTTTTCATAAACATTACATATAAGATTTGATTTAGTAAAGAAAGCTTATTTTGCTAAAACCCTTTACGCTTTAAAACATCCAAAACTGCCATCCTTCATGTTCTAAGCATCTTTGTAATATAATTTATAGCATAGAATTTCTACAAAAAAAAATTTTAAAAATATACATATTTTCTTTTCAAAAGCACAAAAAAGCTCACTACATTACTATATAACTCCTTCATGGAAGTAAATCAACGAGTTTGCGTAATAAAATCAAATTATATGGAGAATAATTTAATAAAACCCCGCACGCAGCATGTTATTTGAAATAATCACAATGATTTCTTATTTGTCTAGCCCATCATTGAAAAATCACAGAGTGGATTAAATAGATTAAAAACCCAACGCGGAATATGGATGAGCTTCATTTTTATACATATATCGATGGGTGTTGCATAATAAAAGCTCTCAAGCAGTGAATACGGGCGGGAGAAACACAAGAGAAAAAAAAAGTGTGAAAGAGAGAAAAGTTATTTTCCATTGAAAAAGGGGTTCTAATTGGCAAACAATGACGATTAAATTGCGTAAAATGTGCCGAGTTTTTGTCTCTTTGGTGCTTTTGTGTGTTGGTGTGTGGGGAAAAGTTTTGCCAATCGATGAAAATGATTGCCAATTCGTACGACATCTCAATAATCTCCTTGAGGATTCTGACCATTGTATTGTGGTCTTCTATGACAGGGAGGATTCCCACAGATGTCCTTTGTCCTTTAACACGACAAGAAGCATTCGTGTTACACACAATCTCATTGTGAATCGAAGAGCTTTCTACTATCAAGATAAATTTGAGTGCAAAAGATATTTAATTGGGACATCCAATATTTCCCATTTTGATGATTTTTTCACAAGACGCAGCAACTATGCACGCTTTTTGCCCTTCACGAAGATTATCCTTTTTAACTCTAGCACAGCCGAGGAGGTCTCTCTCACACAACGCCAGAGAACTTATGCTTATTTCAATGGATTATTTATGATTTCTGCCCATTTGAGTGCTGAGAAAAATATAAATCTCGTGAATTTACTAACAAATCAAACCTCAACATCCCCAACTAATGTTGAAGATGTCTACCATCATGAACATCCACTCTTTGAGGGATTACTCTATCCGAGAGAAATCAATATAAGTCTCTTCCATTGTCCACCCTTTGTCATTATCAAGACAAATAATGAGACCAATGAGACAATCATCGATGGAGTGGAATATAATCTTATTAATTCCATTACCGAAGGGTGGCGCAAAGGCATAACTATTCGTTACTTCGACGACCATAAGGTATGGAAGAATTTCCTTCTTCTTCCCATAAAAAACATATTCATTGACTTTATTTTCACTCTGCGTAAAAGGTCAGCCCATGGACAAAGATTGTAAACGATGTTCAGGATGGCATTTCAAACATTGGACTCTGCTCTCCATGGCTCAACATTAAACACTACCGTGTTGTTGACCTTTCACACAGCTACGACCTACAGTGCCTAACCTTCCTTGTTCCTCGACCCCAGATTGTTACACCTGCATCCTACATCTACCTCCCATTCAGCGGAATGGTCTGGGTGGTATACATAATTTGTCTCATAGCTACAGCCTTCATTCTTCACTACTTCGTCAATAGAGAATTCATCAGAGCCACTGAACTTTCTTCCCTCGAGGTGGTTTTCCTCGAAGTTATTAACATTGCAACCTCCCATGGGGCAACACGATTCCCAAAGCAAGTCCCAATTAAAATTCTTCTAGTCAGCTGGACGGCAATTAGCCTTCTTCTTAGCACAGCTTACTGCACTGGCTACACTTCACTCCTAACTACACCACGCTTCTCAAAGCCAATTGATACCATTGCTGATTTCCTTGAACAAGGTTAGTTGAAAAATTGCTAATTATTCCGCCAGGCGATAGTGCAATTGATATAATTAATTCTCTTTTGATTTTTGGCGATACTTAAACTTAAAGCTTTTATGGAGCTTTCATTAGTTAAATTTTTGAAACTAAACATTTAGCTTTGATTTAGATTAACTTAATCTTAAAACCTTTTAAAAATATGTTCAAGAAAAGCTAAGCGTAAAAATTAATTTTGGTTAAAGAAAAATTAAACCAAGCATAAAATACTTAATCTAATATTCAGATCTGCAAAATAAATATCCGAGAATTTCTTTAAGAAAAAAAAGTTCTAATTGCACTATCGCTTGCTAGCTAAAAATATCTGTACATTTCTATTAAAAAAAATATGATGTGTATCGTTAAAAATTCTAATCATAATTTCTTACTTAAAAAAAACTTCTATCTAATATAGGTTTAACATTCTTTCATTGTTGGCAAAACTTTCATTACTTTGAACTTTAGAAGCTCTCTTATTCCTTCCTTTCGATTTATTATTATATATTTCATAGGCATTTTCTCTCTTTCTCTATTTAATATTCTACTGAGAAACTATTCAAGAATCCTTTAAATGACTTAATATTTTAAATATTTTCAAGTAAACACTCAAGCTATAAAAATTCTTTAAAAAAAAACCATGCCTTTGGTAATTCGGCAAATTATTATTTCGAAATTTAAATTCTTTTAGGCATCACCTGGGGAACAATTCGAAAGGGACATAGCATGCAAGATGACATGATGTCCTCGGGCAATAGAGCTTTCATGGAAATGGCTAAAAGGTATTATCATGAAAAGAATCATACAGATGAAGTCAATAGAATTGCATCAGGAAAATATGCAAAATTCGTCAAGGTATTATCAGAGACAAAAATCCTTAAAAAGGACGTCTATCAATGCCATTTTTATTTTATTTTTTTACTTTAAAGATACTCTCCAATAAATTCATCACAGATACGGAAACATTTCCAAATCATACGCACTGTTTGCGCATAATGAAACAATGTATTAGTCGGTACTACACTGTACTTCTCTTGAAGAAAAACTCACCCTATACGTCCTTTGTTAGTTCCCTTATTCCCAGATACATTGAGGGTGGATTCATTAGTCATTGGTTCACGGAGATGAATACAAAGTACGGCAAAAGTTACATGAATGCCCTATTTGATGATCAAATTAAACAATTTGCTGATACGAAAGGACTTCAAATGGCAAACTTATTGGGAGCTTTCTATCTTCTTGGACTTGGATTGAGTGTGGCTTTTGTGGTTTCTCTCCTAGAGCTACGCTACTACCAATACTACATGGAGAATTTTTATTTTTACCACTAAATTCTTAGAGACTTTGCTAGCAATGAATGAAATTTAAACCATAATTATTAAGCTAAGAATTTCAAAAAAAATTGGCGTCAACGGTTTTTACAAAATTTAAGAGAATTAAAAAAAAGTTTTTTGTACTAAAAACAAATTAATATATTAAAACACTTTTTACACTAAAAAAAATACTTTTAGGCATAACATGGGCAACAGATGCCAAAGGAGATGATATTTACAATGAGATGGTGGCTTCGGAGAATAGTGATCTCGTTGCATTAGCTAAAAAGTATATCCATGCAACAGACAATAGAGCTGAACTCAATAGAATAGCCACAGGAAAGCATGCTAAATTCGTAAAGGTAGATCGGAAATCTTAAACCAATTTTGCAAAGAAGATTCTCAAATTTCTTTTCCATCCTAAATAAAGGTTCTCTCCAATAAATTTGTCACCGAAATTGAAACATTCAAAAGTCACCTCAACTACTTACAACACATCAATGAATGCACTAAAAACTACTATACTGCATTCCTTTTGCAAAAACATTCTCCCTACACAACGCTAATTAACTACCACCTCGATAGGCACCTTGAGGCTGGATTAATGGAGTTTTGGTTTACGGATTTAATGAAAAAGTACGGCGATCAATATGGTTGTCCGGATGTTAAAGTAAAATTTAGCAAAGTCGGAAGTGGAGTAGGACTCACATTTGAGAATATCGTGGGAATGTTCTATCTCTTGGGCATTGGGCTATCTCTAGGTTTATTCGTATTCTTCCTTGAGCTTTACGTTAAAAAGGATGTAACGCAAGAATAATTGCGGGCAGATTGGGATAAATAAGGTCAAAATTTTAGCAAATTTTCTGGTTTAAAATTCTCCCTCAGGTTATTTTTCACTAATTCAATCGGAAAAGGAACTTTTCAACTACTTCCTGAACCTTTGTTTTAGTAAAAATTAGGATTTTTAGCAAGGAGAATACTCGAAAAAGTTGATTCTATTTTTTTTTTGAAGGAAATGAATTAACCTTTAATCAATTTAATTGGCCAGATTAACTTTAATTTACAATGCATTCGAAAAGCATAAAAAGGGCATTTTTTAAATAATAATTTGAAGGAAAAAATCCAAATTTCTGAAACAAAAATAAATTGAAATCACCCACACAAAATTTGATAGATAAAAGGTTTTGCAAATAGAAATTAATTAATAAATTTTAAAATAGCTTCTCAACTACCTAAATATATACACAAACAACATAAAAACATAACATCCCACTAATAGAATTTTATTAAATCAAACTAAATTCTTCTGCTAAAGTTTCTTCTTACCAAATTAACTCTTAATTGGATTAACTTTCAAATTGGTCACAAATTGTAGAAAAAATCGCAAAAGTGTTTTCAAAAATGTGCAACTAAATTCACATAAATCCTAACAAAGATCCAAAAGGTATAGATCACCGAAGGATATATTTTTATGCGAATTAAACGTCGTTAAATCCGGAGGATTAAGTACAAGCATCAAGAATTTTCCTTAAAAGTTACGCTATTAAATTACAAATCTTTTGGACCCTTCATCATTTTATTCTTTTCAGGAATCCATTGGGGTGATCTCAGCCGAGAGACAGGTATGCAAGATGATTTTCTTGCTTCAGAGAATAAGGATATCATTAAAATAGCAACAATGTACATTCTTGGAAAGGACAGAGAAGAAGATTTAATGCGCATTAAAAATGGGAATTATGCAAAATTCACAAAAGTAAATAATTTTTTTTTAAACTCTATTTCTGAAAATTTCATAAAATTGATTTTCTCCGCTTCTTTTTTTTTTCCTTTTAGATCCTTTCTAATAATTATGCCACAGACACGGAATCATTTGCAAGTCATGCACATTATTTGCGCCGTATGAAAGAATGCTTCTATCGATACTACGCAGTTTTGCTTTTGCGAAAAAAGTCTCCATATACCAAATATATAAGTTATCGCCTAGATAGACTAGTTGAGAATGGATTTATTGGACACTGGATGACAGAGATGAATTCCAAATACGGAGCGAGCTACATTTCATCCTTTTTTGAGGACAAAATTCAACGATTTGGCAATGCGACGAGCCTTAAAATTGAAAATTTAATTGGAGCTTTCTATTTGCTTGCTTTTGGTCTTATTTTTGCTTTTATTGCTTTCCTCTTTGAGCTCTATTTAAAGCGCAAAAAATGATTTTTTTTAATCTCAAAAAATTCGTTTCAAAGGTTTGAAAAAGAAAAGAATTTCTATCAACTCAAAAAATTCTTAAATTATTCAAATATTTATTCTGTGTGAACGCAAATGTGAATAGACTCCTTTTAAGGCTCCTAAAATCAAGGCACTAAACATTTCCCTAAAAATTCTAGCATAATAAAATTGCTTTACAAGTAGATTTAAAAAATTAGAAGAAAATAAACAAATCAGACAGAAAATTTATTCTTTTCAAAAATTGAGCTTTTTTTAAAGTAATTTTTCAAATTTTTTTTCAATACAATAAAAGCTTAAATTGTCTTTTAAATTTATTTAGGAATTATCTGGAGTGGCAAGGAAGAGTTGCAGAGTTTAATTGAAGAATTTGAAACCTCAGAAAATGACGATTTAATGAAAATTGTCGATACATATGTTCTGGAAAAAGATATAGATCATCTCCTTGCGGAAATTGCTGCAGGAAAAGTTGGAAAATTTGTTAAGGTATTTCCCAGAGAATTTTTAATAGAAAAAATTAAAATGATTTGTTGAAATTTGTGCTAAATTTTGTAGATTCTCTCCAACAATTTTATAACTGATACTGAAACTTATGGAAGTCATGCTTTCTACTTGCGTAGAATGAAGCAATGTATGTATAGATACTACGCCGTTCTGCAGCTTCGTAAGAAGTCACCCTACACAACATTCTTCAGCTATAAATTGGACAAACATTTTGAGGCTGGCATCATTAATCATTGGTTCACACGAATGAACACCAAGTATGGTCAATCGTACATGTCGTCCTTTTTCGATGACGACATTTCACGCCTAGGAGATGCAAAGAGTTTAACTTTGGAGAATTTATTGGGAGCTTTCTATCTTCTTGCAATTGGTCTGAGTCTTGCTTCTTTTGTTCTTCTTATTGAAATCTTCAAGAATAAGTCTCAAATGAAGAGAAGAGAAAATTGCGAGAACTTTGATCAGGGGAAGAAGCAAAGAAAAGGATCTATTAAACTTTTGCACAATCGCTTTCTGAATTAAATACAAATTGTTTGTCAAATAGAGGAGACTGGAGTAAATTAGAAAAACTCTAAAAATCCTAATTTATCGAGGATTTAGAGTAAATTGTTCTGAGAGAAAGTTGTGGAAAAGGAATACCCCAAAAAGCTTTTTTATTAAAAATCTTTCATCGTTTAGAGGTAGAAAAACTACAAAAAACTTTCCAATAAAGAGTAATTCACTTTACCCCAGTCTCCTCTATTAATAAAATAATCCATATTCTACCTTATCAATCGCACACAATGTAATAATTAGATTCTTAGAACCAAATAAATGTTTTCTGAACAAAAAACTTTTTTTTTCTTCATTTCAAACAATTAAAAGCTTCTTACCAAAAGCTCTATAAAAAGCTTAAATTATTATTTTTTAGGAATTTTCTGGTGTGGAATGGGAAATGATCAAGCCTTACTTGATGAATTTAAGGCATCCGAAAATGAAGATGTGCTAAAAGTCTTGGGCAGATATGTTAAAATTAAAGATAATGATGACAATCTTGCAAAAATTGCTTCAGGAAAATATGCTCAATTTACTGAGGTTAGTAAGAGACAATAAAAGTTGAAAAAAGACTAATTTCTTTAACTAAAATTTTTTTTTAATTTTCTCAAAGATTTTATCCAATAATTACTTCACCGGAACTGAAGCTTTCAGCACTCATGCTTCGTATTTGAGACGAATGAAGGAATGCCTCTACAGCTACTACACTGTTTTACTTCTAGAGAAAAATTCTCCATACACGGATTTTGTAAGCAGCCAATTGGTTAAACATCTCGAGGGTGGAATCGTACATTACTGGTTCAAGAGGTTCAAGGAAAGGGAGAGTCAGACCTACATGAATTCATTCCTTCATGAAAATATTCATCAATTTGGTGAAGCTAAAAGGCTTGAATTTGAAAATCTTTCAGGAGCTTTCTATTTACTATTTTTCGGAGCTTTTGTGGCTTTTATTGTTTTTATCCTTGAAGTATATTTCAAGAATAATTAGGATATTTTTTTTTTTGAGAAAATACATTAAGGTTTCAAAACAAATAATATAGGTATGCATAACAAAAAGTTTTACATGTTTAGAAAATATGGAAAATATTAGTTAAAATTAATCATGGTGTATTAAAATAAAGGAAATAAAATAATTATAAACTTAAAATTATATTTATCATAGATTTTCCATAAGAAAATTAAATTTGAAAAATTGATAAATATATATTTTTTTAACCAATTATAAATAAAATTTATCTTTTCAGGCATTTATTGGAGTAGATATGGAGCTGATTTAACCATCTTGGATGAAATGAGAAATTCAGACAACAAGGATATTATCCAACTCATTGAACGGCACACCATTGATAAGGATAATGAAGATCAAAATAATAAAATTGCTTCTGGGAAATTTGCAAAATTCACTCAAGTAAAATTAAACATTTTATGTAATACCAAAAGAATAAAAAAAACTCATTAATTTTGAAATAAATTTCCTTACAGATTCTCTCCAATAACTTCTTAACTGGCACAGAATCCTTTGGAAATCATGCCTATTTACTAAGAAGAATGAAAAGCTGTCTCTTCAAGTACTACTCGGTGTTCCTTCTTGAGCAAAATTCACCTTATACGGATTTTATAAGCTACAAAGTCGCTAAGCACGTTGAATCCGGAATAATTGATTATTGGTTCACAAAAATTAACACAAAATACGGACAAAGCTACATGTCGTCATTTTTTGATGAGACCTTTCAACCTTACGGAGATGTAAAGAGTTTAAAGCTTCAAAACTTATCAGGAGCTTTCTATCTTCTCATTCTTGGTCTTATTCTTGCTTTCATAATATTTTTAATTGAGTTTTATGTGAAGAAATTTAAATTTTAATACTTCAATTCAATGAATTAATTAATCAACTAATGTTAACAGAACAATGCAAAAATCAGAATAAAAAAAGACAGAGTCCTATAGACGTTGAAAGAGAATAATAAAATCATCGGAAAAACTAATTGAAAAAATCCATTTAATAAAAATCCATAAACACGAAAAGTTCTAACTAAATTAATTAATAATTCACTTTGTTGGGAGAATAAATTGGCACACGAATATGGTCCGCTATCACGTAACAATGCGATTTTTCACGCAACAGTCCTCCCACAACTACTGAAAGAGTCAAAATGGCGGGAAAAGTTCTTGCAATTCTTTTGTTCTTTTTCCCCATATTCTTGGGAAATTCTTACGTGGTTGCACGGGATTGCCATTTGTGCGAAAGTTTACTAAATAAAGACGATCAGTGTACCTTCCTTATTGACGAAGCTCCCACCAATCCCCCATGGAATTGTCCCGCAATCTTCACATGTGCCCCCGTAATTGCAATTGATTTTAATTTCTTAATGAATGAAACGGCCATTGAGGTGCAAAAGGAGAAGAAATGCCACAAATATATTATTTCCACAAAGAATTTTTCACGTTACGAAGAAATTTTCAGTGGTTGGGAAATATTTGCACCCTTCACACGTATTATTCTACTCGAGAGTGGAGATGAGGAGCCCTACGAATTTTCAGAAGAACAAACAGACACTATGTACTACAATGCCCTTCATGTTGTTCAAGTTAGTAGAATTGAAATTTATTTAAAAGTGTTTTAATAGTTGTAAATGATTTTAGAAATAATTTCATGAAATGAAAATTTTGATTTTTTTTTCTAAATATTCCGAATATCTGCAAATAATCTATTACCTGGGAGAATTTAAAAGAATTCTAGAAGTCGAGATTTTGATGCAATCAAATCATATTGAGAGCTGTTGCATTCGAATTAGTAGAGCTTGACAGTTTGTGCAAAATTCTGACGTTTCGTTTCTAATGTTTGACGTTTTCTTTACTAACATTTGACTTCTTTCTCCTTTAGATCAAACTTCTTACAAACGTCAAAAAATTATAATGAAATGTCAAACTATAGAAAATAAAAACAACGTCAATCGGTAGCAAAGGAGCATCAAACGGTAGCACAAGAATGTGAAACGTTAGAAACGGTTCTTTTTCTGAATTTTGACGTTTATTTCATATGATTCTTGTGGCTTCTTTTGTAGTGTTTGACGTCGCTTTTCTAAGGCTGCATGATGGCATTTATCTATTGTTTGACATTTTTTTCTAAAGTTCCATTTTCTTTTATTAAAGTTTAATATTTTTCCAATATTTGATGTTCTTTTGCTAACGATTGACGTTGTACTTACAAAGTTTGACATTTCTTTACAAATACATAAGGGCTCTTTTCTTGAGGATGCTTGATGCTTCTTTTCTAATGTTTCACTTTTTTTCATAATGACGTTTGATGCTTCGTTTTTAACGTTTGATATTCTTATGCTATTGTTTCATTTTATTTCATTTTTAAATTGTTGTTCTTCTTCTTAAGTTTGATTAAATTTTTAACGTATCTTCTCTAAGATAATTGACGTTTTTTTAATCTAATATTTGAAATTTTTATTTCACAATTTAAAGTTTCCGTCCTAGGACGCTTGACTCTTCTGTTTTAACGTTTGACGTTACTTTCCTAAGGATAAATGATGTACTTTTTATCTAATGTTTGACGTTGTTTATCTAACGTTTGACGTTGTCATTCTAAAATTTGACATTTCTCTCGTTTTTGACGTTTCTTTTTTACGATGTTTGATGCTTCTTTTCTAGCGTTTAACGTACCTTGTCAAAGGACACATGATGGTTTTTAACATTTAACATTTCTCTTTTACTGTTTGACGTTCCTTTTCTACTATTTGACGTTTCTTTTTTGTGGTATTTTCAAATTACTTCTTATAAGAGTTGTTTTTTTTTTTAAAGCGTTTGACCTTTTTTTACTTTGACGTTTATTTCCTTACGTTCAATTTTACTTTTAATGTCTGCAAGAGAAAAAAGTCAAACAACCAGAAATTTATGATTAAAACGTTTTCTTTTCAATTAAAAAATCCGTCAATTAAATTAAATTAAATTTATTCAATCAAATACCCTAAAATGTTTTCTTTCAATTTTTTTTTTCAGATCTATCAAGACCCAGTAGAAATCACATTTAAGGTTGTTCTATCAGGAAAAATTGCTGTTGGAAATCGCTTCCGAATCCCACATATTAATACAATCCTTCCTCCGCATCACCTACATCCCCTATTTGACGATAAATTCTCACGCAATGAAATTAATATTAGCCTCTACCACTGTCCACCCTTTGTGGTTGATAAGGAGCCCACAAGTGATGATAACAATGGCACATTAAACATACGAAGGTGAATTCTTCTGGAGCAACAATAAGGTTCAAAAAATCATTGAAACATTTAATTCTTCCTTCCCAGATTCGATGGAGTTGAATTTCTCTTGATGGCCCACATTACAAAGCACTGGAAGAGGAGATTCTTCGTCCACCGCGACATTCCTGGTCAACTAGATCCAAAAAACTACATTTATCTGGACCTAATAGAACGACAAGCAAATATAGGCCTTTGCGGTTTGTGGCTCATTGAAGAACTCGTCATTTACTTGGAAGTATCTCATCCCTATGCTCAGCAATGCATCTCATTACTTGTTCCACGACTTCCGGCAATTCCACGTGGACACTACATCTATCTAGCCTTTGGGGAGAGACTCTGGCTCATCTACATCGCCCTTGTTATCCTCATTTCCCTCCTAATCTACTTCTTTGTCTCTCACAACACAAACGACAGTATTCCTTTTCAATTTAATCTTTTTACGGAATCAGTAGTGCACGTTTTGGCGATTGCTACACAACATGGAATAGCCCCATTTCCAAGAAGACTCTCAGCTAAAGTTCTCATCATGACATGGATCTTCTTCAGCTTCCTCATGGGAGCAATCTATTCAACTCGCTACACATCCATCCTAACCACGTCCTTGTTCCGTAAACCAATCAACAGCATTCGAGAAGTTATGGACAGAAAAATCAAATGGGGCGATCCGGGAGATCATTTAAAGGACGAACTACTCAAATCTGGCCTACCGGACTACCTTGAATTGGCTGAATATGCAATTGATCCAAATGCAGAAGAAGCAGAAAAGCTCATGAAGTCCATCTACTACGCTCAAGCTATTTCAGTAAACTTAACAGCAAACTTTCAACAAAACTTCTCAAGAAATAATAAAAAAAAATTCTCTTCCTTCAGGTTCTAACTTCCGATTGGGCAGCTGGAACGGAGAAATTTGAGAATGTTTCATCCCAATATCGCGTTATGAAAAATTGTATTTACAAATTCGACACCGTTTTTGCCTTCCAGAGCAACTCCCCGTACGCTGCGTACTTCAACAAGGAAATCCCAAAATATGTAGAAGCAGGATTCCTCCAACATTGGCTAAAATTGTACGATGTTCACTACAAAAAAGACTTCATTGCCACCTTTTTCCTTGAGACAAAAGAACTAATGCGAGGACCTCATACTCTATCAGTTGATAATATCGTCATGGGATTGTATATTCTGGCAATTGGTCAAGCCATTGCCACGGGGGTATTCATTGCGGAATTATGGTACTTTTATTTAGGCAATCAGAAGTATCCTTCTGCGCAATCAAAGAGTTCTATTTGCAAAGAGAAAAGACGAAAATCACTTTTCGCCTTTACAAAGTAAAAGAAAAATGAAGAAAAATTATTTAAATTGCTTCAAAAGTTTTAGTAAAAAAATTAAAGAGTTTTTTAGGACATACTTAACCCAGATTTGTCCATCATTATTTTCACAAAAAACAAATGAATTCGATAAAAGAGTTAGAACTTATTAAATTAAATTTCAAGAATTTTGAATTAGAATTGCCATTTCTAGACGATTTTCAAATCATAATTCGCAAAAATTTCAAGAAATCCTGCACATTGCACATATATGGGTTAAAAAAGGAGCTTAGGTATTCAATGGTATTAGGGTCATGAACTCTGTTCGCGAAATTTCTATATTTTACGCGATAAAATTACACTATAATTGTCTATCATTTTGCCGCTAAATAATTCTTTTTTCCCCACATTCTCTATTTTCACCACTCGAATTCACCACTTCGAGTGCGCGCCAAATTCAAATATTATTTTATTTTAACAACATTTGGGTGATTTTTTAAAGGATATAAATATATTTTAAAAATTATGCAGACTTACCAATTCTCTTCTCTTCTGGAATCAGCTGAAAAGATCCGGCATGAAGTCCAAATTTCCAAGCAATGACATCACAATTAAATATGAAATCCTTGCACTGATGTTTCAACAACGTTTCATACTTATTTAGCACTTTGAGTTTGAAAGGGGTATTCATTGCAAAACCGAATGATGTTCCTCTGAAAAAAGAAAAAAAAAAGAAACACAAAGACTCTCACAAAAAAAAAACAATTTTTGAGTGAAAAAAACGAGGGAATCCTTTTAATTGCAAAGGAATTAACGTAGGACAAATTAATTATTCTTTTTTTTTATAAACATTACCACACTTCTCAGAGGTTCATGCACCGAAGATCATCCACATGTCTCACCAAACGCCTATTTGTTAGTGACGTGAACAACTTCCGCCGAGCCACGACAATTCGTCTATTGTACCTGCCGAGTAAATCGGCATTTTGGTGCACCTGAACGGGTGGAATTGGAATGGATGCAACAGCTGCATGTGATGCCTTCCGCGGTAGCGGTACCGGACGACAGCCGGCAAAACGAAAGCCAATTCTCGGTGGAACCCTCCGCTGTGCCACACTGTCGTACCTCTCAAAGTACTCATCGACACCCCCACCGTGTGCGTCCCTCGCAGTGGCACCCACTGTCAACCGTGGGCACGTCTTTAGGAGCACTTTAGACGCTATCTTGTACTTAATATGTGATTCAGTCGCTGATTTTATGGCAATTTTATGGAGTTTCTCTGTGTGAATGAAAAATTAATTGTTTCATTTACTAGTTGGTACATGTTTGTTTGACTTCCTCGACTTGAATTCGTTGAATTATTAGAAAAAGTCAAAGGGCAAATTATTGAGTGGCTTTTGTTGGAGGGAATTCACAAGAAATAAATTCTTTAATCTCTTCTTGAAAATTTCTTTAAAAAATCTTAAAGAATATTCAAAGTTTTTGTTTGAAAAGTTGAAAAAAATCAATTCTATTTAAAGTCTTTTTTTTTAAATTTATAATTCGTGAATTTCTAGGCTTTTATCGGTATTCTGTAATGAAGAATTGAAAGATTTGAAAGGTCTAAAAATTTAGTACTTTTAGCTGGGACACATTTAACGATTTAGGGTTTCTTATTAAGGCAGAATAGAGGACAAAGAATTTATTTTTAACATGATTAACCTGTTCCTTTTCTTCTATTTCACTTTTAAACAATAAAATCTTTTTAATTTCAAACAAAATTTCTTTTTTTATCATTTATTCTTAGTTCTTTCTTTTAATTCATGTTTTTTAACGAAAAACAAAGAGCAAAATAAGGATTTTCTTGAGGTTCTAATTTATTTTGCTTTTCACTCTAATTTTCTAAAAAAAAACTCTAAAGCCAAAACATCTTAGTTTTTCTTTTATAGCACCTAATGTTTTTTAGCTAAGAATACTAATTTGTACTAAACTTTAGACCTCGTCAAATCTTAAATTTTTTCTTCACAGAATACCGAAAAAAATCTCAAAATTCACGAAATTAACATTCTTACAGAATCAACACCACAAATATCTTTAAAAAAAATTCTAGAAAAATTAGTACTTACTTGTGTTGTAAATCATAAAGGGAAGAACGGAATCCCCGCTGAGTGTGTAAAGTAATTCGTACAAGTAACTATCACCATGTCCACAGATATATACAGCAGCAACCTGCAGAGAAAATAAAAGTTTTTCCTTCAGAAGAAAATTCTCTTATTTTTTTTTTTACGTCAAAAACAAGAAGTAAAAAAAAAAGTAAAAAGAACTCACGCTAAATTCCTGAAGAACCCAGTTTGGGGTTGAGATTGAATCCACACGCTCGAGATAAGCTGAAAATTCCCGAAAGGGATTCTCCCCGAGTGCCCACATTGCCCTAAACACCCGGATGAGCCACTCAAATTCCCAGTGCAGCTGAATGCAGTCACGCGTGAAGAATTCCTTCAGTCTTGACCGTATTAAATTGCAACATCGTCGCTCTGCGAGGCCCCAGAAACTCCCAAGTCGCCCTAGGCATTCACACACCTTATCCACGCACTCTAAATCACACATTTGCGTCGTTATCACGCCACATTCCTCTTCGCGCCATAGCAAATCCCCCGCTTGAACATTCCCACACTTCCCTGCTTCATCGGTGACTGAGTAGCTTGGTCCTGGAACGGGATCAACAGCTGGGCAGGAGGAGCTAAGCGATGGGTCTTCCTGTTTGAAACACATCTGGTTCTGCGATTCACACTTTGGGGTAAAAAAAAAAACGTTTCTTTAGCTCCCTGAGGCTATATTCTCTGAGAGTGAAAAACTCCCGTGATAAACTCCCGAAGGCTTTTTGCAGGGAAATAGTGAGGAATATTTCACGTGAGCTTGATCCGTTTCTTTTAAAGCGCTAAAACCTTCACGAGTTTATCACGGGAGTTTTTCACTCTTAGAGAATTCATGCACTGAAAGATTTTTTGAAAAGAAAAAAAATCACCTGATAGTCCATGGGATCGGTGCTGCCATTAAATTGCTCATACGTATCCATGAGCTCTGACTTAATCCTAACAATATTGCTCTGCTGCTGATCTCCGTCGTGCTCCTGCTTCATTTCCAACCCATTATTCTCCATCATAATGAAGAATGTTTCACATTCATTCTTAATGTCCGTAATATCAATGCCATTGTACATGGAGGACTCCTGCTTAATGCCCGTGATTGTATTGAGCAAATTCTCATCCACCACAGCGGCATGGGGATGATTTTCAATTGTTGCCACATTCACATGCCCATTGTCCCCATGGTACTCGTGGAAGGTGAGATCGGCGGGATTTGCTTGGAAATCTCCCGTTGTGGCGTCGGGGGAAAATGTTGCCTGAGGCCCCAGGAGAAGACATACCATTATTTGGCACAAGTAGTGCATCTGCAATGGCACAAGGGAGATGTTTTCAAGAAGATTCTCAAAGGAAAAATTTAAAATTTCCTCACCTCTGAGTTAATTTCGGCATCCCTCGCAAAGGGATTCCGCGTGAGTGTTACAAGGAGGTCCATGGCGCGCCTTAGGGTGTCTGGCTTGTACTCAAAGCTCAGCAATTCCGTGCATTTATTCAACAACAGACTAACAATACATCCCACGTAGGGATTCGTAGCCACAGTCCGCAGAGCTTGACTGAAGGTCTCTTCGTCTCCGAGAAAGATCGCTAAAAACGGAAAATGATTCATAATGGATTTTCCGGGAAGATGAATTAAAAGAATTTTCTTACCATCGCATAAATGGTCCACAAAGTCCAGCAAATGATCCGACATGGACTCCTCGGCGAGCCATGAGCTGCAAATATCCACGCGACTCGTCGTCACCTGAACTTCCTTTAAGTACTCCTCCCGTAAATCTACTATCCTGTCCTGTAATATGAAGAAAAAAAAATATTTAGGGGGATTTTCTAAAGAGTTTTTCTTTCAGTTTGACTTTTAATTACTTTGTTAAAGTGATAAACGCCATCGTATTCAATGGTGTCCCACTCGGAAGATCCTGCCCCAAGGACAGGACAAACACTTGCATCCTTGAGAGCCTCATTGACCAAATCCACCGTCACACGCCCATCTGCATGCCGAGCGTATGTTTTAAGAGTCTGAGAATCAGAAGAAGAAGAAAAAAAACATTTAAGAATCTCTCTGAAAGATTTTTCATCGTAATTTGCATAAACTTCTCACATTTCCCAATTCCCAGAGTTTGTAGGTGACATCCTCAGCAACCCTGGAGCATGCCTCTCCGGAAACATCCGTCTCATTCTTCTCATGCTGCTCCCAGTAGCATTTAACGGATCTCGAACTGATTCCTGCATAATTCTTGTAACGACTCTGTCCGAAGAAAGACAATCCCCCACCAAAAATTACTTCCTGAACCCCAAGAGAACAAGAGACAACACACAACTTACCCTATCGGATGTCGATGGTGCCGGATCGGCGGAAGTGGATGAATTGGCAGGACTCTGACTGGATTTCTTGGATTTACTCTTCGAGGACACAGAAGAGGATTTTTTGTGACTCCCACTGGACTTTGAGGCAGACGCCTCGCTGCTGGTGAAGGACTTCATCTCAACATGTGGCCAAACATCAGTACGGGCAATTGTGTGTCCAACACCGGCGGCCTCAGCAGGACATCCTCATTCCCATTCCAAAAATGCCCGAGAAAAAAAAACTTCTCCAAAGGAAGACCCTAACCTCAAAAAAGCATCAGACACTTCACACACAATTTTCACAAATTTTTACGGAATTTTCACAAAAGACAAAAGTCGGTCGGCGTGCGTGAATCACGAATGGAGCATTTTCATTGGAAATTATGGGAATTTGTACGTTTATTCGTGCGCTAGAGAGCAAAGAAAGTCAAAAAAGCACAAACAAAAATACGATTCAATCACGCTGACGGACCTACAAAAGTTTTCTTTTACAAAAATGTCATTTGAAAGAACCGTTACTACACTGTTGTTAACACCATGAAAAGTATCCAGGAAAATTGGGGAAAGTTTCCAAAGTTTCTCAACAAATTTTTTAATAGAAAAGAAAATTTTAGTTTTGGATTAATTTAAAAAAAACTGTTTTTAACATATCATTAAAAAGATTATTATGAGGATAATTGTCGCTTCATTTGTTTACGTTTTGTGTTTTTTTTTTTGTTCAATTTTCCTAATGCTACATTACTTAAATTCATTTCTTCAAAAATCTTCCATTTTTGTTATTTTCTTTGAAGCAAAATTAATGATCTTTTACTTTTCACACTTTTCATTAATTTAGCCTCGACTCTAGCCTAGAGCTAAAAATAACAAAATAATCTTATTGAAAATTTCGTTAATTTCATTAATTTCAACTCCTCTTGTTCTTAGCAACATAACCTCATTCTGTGATTGTCAAAATCAGCCGCAGTTTTTGCCCATTTTTGGGAAAACGCAATGTTGGTTTTATTTGTGTTTTCCGCTGGAAATGACCGAAAAAATCTACCCTGATCCCCTCTGCTGTTGCGAATACATTGACCGGAACAATGAGCGCAACCACATTCTAGCCTGTTGCTGCAATTGTGTGGATTTGGACGCCGCTGCCGACAGGTTTGTGTCTGGAAATATTTTTTTTCTTTTGCGAATTACTCATTTTTGGACACTTCCTGTAGACTCTTCCGGTGCCAGAGTGTGACTCATCTGCAGAGAAGCAACATGCTGCTGACCCTGCAGGATCGTATCCGTGCCCCGTGGTTTGGGGGAGCAAAGAAAGTTGCAACAGTGGATGTTCTGCCCATCATTGTCCTTCCGGCAATGCTGTACACGGCTGCTATTAGTCTTTACTGCTGCCTGGTGATCTTCTTCACCATGCTGGGCTTTCTCACGTACATGTACTTTCACCTGAGATGCACTTCTCCCAGGTTCTGATAAATTTTCTTTCATTTTTCTTGATTGATTTATTGATTTATTTTTCTTCATTTTTAGGTCTAAATTCTTTTTCCTGTGGGCAGTATGGTCAATCTTGTTCCTGTTTATTCTCTTTGAGTCCACAGTACCGATGCTTGAATTGCTGCCGGAGGAAAATGTTGCCTTCCTGCTACTTTTGTCCATCTCTGTGTTTTTTCTCTATAAAGTAAGATTGATGGAGCAATAATGGGATGTTTGGCCGGAAGTTCTGTAAATTTTTGTTTATTTTTTTTGCAGACTAAACATTTCTCACAGAGCTGCCAGGCCATCAGCTACGTTAACCATGAGGCAGCTGAGGAAGATTCAGCCGTGCTCCTGATTCAAGATGAGCTCAATGAGTCAGATACGAGTGTTTGTCAATTGTGCCGGAAGCGTGTCCCCCTGAGGACCTTCCATTGCATCCCATGCCAGACGTGCGTTGTGCGTCAGGATCATCACAACGTGTGGCTGGATTGCTGTATTGGGGCGTCCAATCATCGATACTACCTCCTGGGATGCATCTTTGGGCTCATTACGCTTCTCTTCGGCTCCAACTTGTCCCTCACGTCCATCTGCCATCCGTTCCTCATCGCCAACGTCGTGGGGGTGCACGTCCTTATGCCAGACGACTGTAGCGATGTCTTTGATCAGTACGACATCGCTGTGTGCTTCGTTGGCTCCGTCTATGCCCTCGCAATGGCCGGATGTGTCATCTTCGTCCTCCTGCAGCAAATCTTCTTCATCTCCCGCGGCGTAACGGGCACAGAATGGCGTCGTGGGGAATTTGTTCCACAAAGGCGAAACTGCTGGGGCAACTGGAGGAACTTTCTCTGTTCCTCCTACAAATAGGAGAAGATTCGCGGGTGCAATACCAAAAGGAACTTTACCACGAGATTACGCTTGGCTCTTGAAGAGTTTTCCCCGGAGAGGCATTCATGCGTGGGAGGAGGAAAAAGTGCGCTTTGCATTAGAAAAGGTAGGCTCAAATTTAAATTCTACTTCCCCATTCTCCCCTATAAAAGCCCCCCCCCCCCCTAATGTCCTCTCAAAGCAAATTATTCAAAAAGTAGTAGACAGTAGAGAGAGACTTTGCTTTAAAGGACTTTATAAATTATTTCTCAATTTTTTATCGATTTCTGCGAGAAAGAGTTGAGAGAATTTTTTACGGTGAGAATTGAATGTATAAAAAAGTGGCCTAAATTATTGAATTCAAAGTAGATTAAATTGAACCATTTTTTGGGGTTTATTGCACAAAAATGACGCTCATTGAAATGCTTAAGGGGGGTCTCTTGGGCAAATTGCTCGAATTGACATATTTTTAATCTTTTCGAGCTTGGTTTTCCGATGTTGGTTACGTTTGAAGCCTAATTTTCGAATCTTGTGATTTTCCGACTTTTCCACAGAACTGTCCTAAAACACAAAGGTAGGTTTTTCTCAGGATCTACTGGATGGATTTTAATGGGGTAAAAAGCAAATGAAAGAGAAAGCATCAACGAAGAATGTACCGGAAAGGATTTTTGAATTTCGACTTTCAAGCTGAGAAAAGTAGAAAGATATTCTTATGCACTTTTCTTAGGTTCTGAATGGAAATTAAATAAATCCTTTCCGGTACATTCTTCGTTGATGCTTTTTCTTTCATTTGCTTTTTACCCCATGAAAATCCATCCAGTAGATCCTGGCCAACACCGGAAAACCCAGTTTAAGAAAAACCCCAAGAAAAATAAAAAAATTAATTTCATCAGCTCTCAAAAGAGACCCCCTTTAAGATTAGTTTTTTAACCGATTTTAACTCTGGATTAACTTTTTCTTTTGTTTTACGAACTTAGTTTTCAGACTTTGCTCAAAATCTTTTACCGCAAAACCATTTAAAGAATTTAACCGTAATTAGAATGAAATGTTTCACAAGTTCATGCAAAAATATGCTTTAGCTTTTAAGCTAAAATTGTAATTTATTTTAATTGCACATAAAGCAATTTGATAGCACAAAGAATTCATTTGATGTCATTTTAAGAAATCAAATTAATTGACTAATTATTGCTCAATTACGTTAAATCTCGTGTAATATAAATGGCCTTTTGAACTAATTTTCCAACGAATCTAATTAAATTACAAAATATTGATAAATATGGTTCGAACTTTCGATAAATCTAACCAACTTTTAAACTCTCAATAAATCTGAAATTATTTAATTCTGAGTTAAATAAAAAAAAAATAACTGCAAAAGTATAAATTTATGCGATTTTTGGTTGGAAAATTAATCAAAATTTTAATTTGCGTCATTTCCTAAATCCACCCACTATACTATCTTAGTTCAAGAAATGAAAAAAAAGAATTAAAGATAAATTATTGGGAGAGACAAATAAAGTTCCTTGAGGAACTAAAAGTCCTTAAAATTTACCAAAAATCACGTGATTATAGGGCCGATTCTGTCAAAAAACTTTTCTTAAAAAATAAAATTTATAAGATTTTGACAGTTGATTTTTTTTAAATGTTTTATTGTCGTTTTTTAAAAGAAAAAAAGAAAGGATTCGTTGGTCCAGAAAACAGTCAGAAAGATTTTTAAAGATCCCTGGAATAGGAATCTTCTTCTAAAAATACGATTAAAAAATTATTTAAACTGCCAAAATCTTATTAATAAATTGTAAGAAGAAAAATTAAAGTATTCTAGACAGAATCGACCCCTATGTTTAAAATTTTATCAATTTTCAAGTCCAAAGAACTTTTTTCTTAAATTCTTTTTAAATTTAAAATGATTTTCCATTTTATTTTATTGATTTTCATGATTTTAATTATATTTTGTACAAAAGTTTTAAACGTCAATTCTATTATAAATCAGTTATAGATAAACTAAACATAATATTGCACCAATTTTGATCTCAATAGAGAGGACCTTCATGCTAAAATAAAGAATAAAACACGTCCTTAATAGAAAGTATTGTAAAAATATTTTATTAATCATTAGAATTATAAAAAAAAAGAAAATCTTACTTCATGTCCACAATTTCAATTCCTGAAAAGCCTAAACTTTCCTTAGAAACAAAGTAATAAATAAATAATAATAAACCACGCCATTGCAATAGGATTTAGTAGTCGATTTAGTACATAAAGTTTAATGCATTTTACATGATTTTAAATTAAAAATCTTGAAGAAAAAAAAATTGATTTTTTTTCCTTCTACGGCTAGCAACTTGAAGTTTGTAGTTTGCACACTTTTTTCTTCCTGGAACGGTATGATGTGCTTCCCGGAAAGTGCCACAAGTGGGTGGAAGTTGAGTATTTATCCTTACCATTGCATCAGGGAGTTCCTAAGGGATCTTAGGAAGCTCCTTTTCAATTCCCGGCTGATCTTTGATGTCATCTTTGGGCCAAAATCTGAGTCTATAAAAATGCGTCACGCAATTGCAAAGAGGACTTCTTAAATGGACAGATTTTGACCCCTAAATGAAATCAAGGATCAGCCGGGTGTTAAAAATTAAGCTCCAAAGTTCCCATAGAAACTTCCTGATGCAATGGGCAGTCATCCTGCACAACTTCCATCCACTTGTGGCACTTTCCGGGAAGCACATCATACCGTTCCGGGAAGATAATAAAGTGTATTGAAAAGTGTACAAACTTCAAGTTGCTCTACGGCTCCAAATTTGGGGTGTAGTCGGGAAGAAGTTCCCAGATTTTGTTGCGCCATCGCTGTCGACGAGCTTCAGTCTCCTTTTCCATGCGCAGAATGGCATGGAGACGCTGCCAGTGCTCAATTGAGCGCCATTTGAGGTGCCAATTGTAGTGAGCCTCAGCGTGCTTCATCTTTATCTCCAGGACAATCTGCTCTTGCTTTGTCCATGCCAACCAGAAGCTGAAGAAGCGCTCATTGAGACGCATCTCATACCAATCCGTGGCAACCAGGAATTTTGCTTTCTCCATCAAATGATTCCGCTTCCACAGACGCATTGCCTGACGCAGGATGAATGTTACGTGGAAGGCTTCAGCTTTCTCATGTTTTCTGTCCCAAAGGGATTTTGTGTAGCTCCTCCATTTGCGGAAGTAAATGCGTGTACGATGGCGCTTCCTGAATGCCATAGCACGATTTTCGAGGGTTCTCTTGCGTTCCAGGAGCTTCCGGAAGGCCCCAATTCCGTACAGTTTTAGCAGGTGCACACGGTAGAAATCATTGGCACGTCGACAATTCATCAACCACGTCTGGCGTTCCTGCTCCCGACGGATTTTTTCCTGCTTTTCACGACGACGCTTCTCCCGGAGAGCCTCAATTCGTGCCTTTTTTGCTTCCTCATCTTCACGACGTTTCTCCGCCTCCTGCGCTTGTTTCTCCTCCTCACGCTCCAATTCCAACTGCCGACGACGCTCCTTTGCTCGCTCGTGGCGTAAATTCCTCTCCAGTGCACGTTCCTGCATCTGGGCCAGGAAGCGCGGAATGACACTCCCATAAGCTGCGAGTTTCTGCTCATCATCATCATCCCGGAGATTGCTGACAATTTGAAGGCATTTCGCCTTGGCGCGTACACGAATATCTCCCGTCTTGGCCACTTGTTTCAGTTCATGCTTGAGATCCTGCTTAAAGTTCCGGGCTTCCTCGGAGAGCTTTGAAAGTCTCAATTCAGCAATCATCCTCTCCTGACGCTCAAGCTTAAGCTTTTGAAATTCAATTATATCCTGTTGAATTTTAAATCTGAAAAATAAATTTATCTTTATCAGCATTTTGTGGAATCTCGTTATTTTGATTTTTTTTACTTGTTTCGATATTTCTTGGCCAGAAGGATTGTTTCTTCCTTCGATGCTACCTTCTGCTTTTGAGTTTCCTGCGGATTCTGCTGCTCCTGGTGGATCCTGCGCTTCTCATCGTGAATCCTCCTCAGATAGGCATCAATCTTGGCGATTCTATCCTTCCTGGAGATACTCTGGCACTTTGTGATCTTCTCCATGGTGGTATAGTGGACCCATTTGAGGAAGTACTTCCGCAAGAGTATCTCCCGGAATTCCTTATAAGCTTCCGTGTGCTCCCGGAAGAGCTCACTGATTATTTTCACCTTTTCCGGGGAGACTTCTTCAGTGGCCTGATCTGTTTTCTCACATTTCTCTTCAGGGCGCTTTTCCGGAAGTAGCTGACGGATGATTAGTTCATTCCCAGGGGTTTCTGGAGCTTCTTTTGGCTTTTCCTCTTCTTTGGAAATTGTTTTCATTGCCTGAGCGAGGAAAGAAGCTTCCAGATCATCTTCTTGATTGAAGATTGTTGAACTCTCAGTGCTTCCATGTGTTATTGAGCTGCCACAATCACTCTCCTGACTCGGGGAGGAAGTTGCGCCGTGGAATGTGAAGTAGGACTTTGTGGTGGTTGTTGTTTCCTCGCAAATGAAGATGTCTTTAGGGTAATTCCTTCCGAGGTAGCTCTCCTCCTCATCCAGGAGACTCTCAGTGTCTGAATCTGTGGCCAGAGATGCTTCCTTGGAGTAAGTTATGACCTCCACATTGTCCTCAAACTGAACACATGAATTTTTCGCATCCTGCCAGTCAGTCACCTCTCTCGGAAGCTCTGAAACTTCCTCAAGAGGATTCTTGGAAGCTTCTTCGAATATCTGGGAACTAGCAAGAGGAGCTTCAATCATTTTTCGATAGAATGAATTTGTCTTCTCCTCCGTTGAGGCAAGACTGGCAAAAATCTCCCCATTGTCCAGGAGGACAAATGGATTGTCTGGAATCTGAACTTTCTTCTCCTTTGCTGGTCGTTTCCGGGACATTTCATCCCGGAACTTGGACAATTCATTCTCAATTAAATTAATTTCAATGACTTTCTTGTGATTGCAAATTTTTTCCATTTGCTGCTCCCGGAAATTGGGAGTTTTCTCATCATTCCGGGAGTTTTCTTCCTTCGGACGTCGCACCTGAAAAAAAATCCGTTAAAAATTAATGAAAAAATTAAGAAAAAAGCTTAAAAAATTCCTCACAGCTTCATGACGCACATCCATGACAATAGCAGGATCCAGGATGGTTTTCTCCTCATCTTTCCTGACCAAATCCGCAATGTACTCATCCGTGAAGACGTTGAGGAATTTCTTAACGGTTTCCGTCTTTATATTGAGCATTGAGACGGAATTTTTGCGTTTAATCCTCTCCCATTTGGATTCACGGCTCTTGGGGCGCATTGGGCTGATCTTCCGGGACTTCCTGTGGGCACTCATTGGGATTTTTCTTCAACTTTTTGTCAGCAGGATGAGTTTTTTGTAAAAATGGGCGCGTTGCTAGGATTCGGGGCAAACAATTTTGTTTGTTTGTTTCAGGAAGTTGTCGTGATTTATTCTTCCTGGACATTATTTCAGGGATATTCTGGGTATATTTTCAGAGGAAAATTCATTTTTTTGGAATTTCCTGGACGTCCGGCACTTCCTGTGTATTTTTTTTTTTTTTCAGATCCAGAAGGTGCATAAACGGGTTAAAAATGCTTCAAAAATATAAGAAAATAAATATTCTTTGAAGAAAAAATATATTTCAATAAGCCAAGAATGTCCCTGAAAGATGTGAGAGTTTCCTGGCTCAGGAAGCTCAGAATTGCCAAGAATAATGAGAAAATTGGCCATGAAATTCGTTAAAGGAAAAGAAATTTCAGTTAAAATTTTCAAATTTGTAAAAAGTCGGGGGCATCTCTCGCTCTTTTTTTTCTCATTTTCTCTCCCTCGCACTCGTCTGTTGAGTCAACATGAGTTGTATGTATACAATTTGACAGCACAGCTGATTTTGTTGACGATCCTGCGGGCTGTTCCAAAATTTCTTTTTTCTTTCTTTCTGACCCGAAAAAATTGCAAAAATCCCCTGAAGTCGTGGAAAAACTTGAGTGAAAATGGGAAATCAACTTGTGGGCATTGCGCCCAGTCAAATCTTCCCGGTGGAGCACTACCTGACGGGATCTTTCTTCGATGCTGATCTCATTCAGTATGAGACAAGGTGAGAACTTTCTTCCCGCAGAGCGTCTTCCAGGAAAAGCTCTCATTGTTTGTCTTGCAGTATGGGCAGTACGAGATTCTTCAAAGTGGCCAGGGCAAAGTCCGAGGAGGGATTGTTGGTGATAAAGGTGTTTGTGAAGCACGATCCGAGTCTTCCGCTTGAGTGTCATGCAGAGAAGTTGGATTTCATCAAGAAGAACCTCTCCAATGCCGTCAATTGTCTCCCATTCCAGCGAGTTGTGGTAGGTTCCTCCATCTCCTGACAATTCACCAAGAAATTAAAAGAGATTTCCTTGATTTTTTCAGCTTACGGAGAAAGCAGGACTCATCATGAGGGAGTTTGTGAAGCACAGTCTCTACGATAGGGTCTCAACGAGACCCTTTCTCACGGCAACAGAGAAGAAATGGATCACATTCCAGGTTCTCTGTGCTCTGCATCAATGCCACAAACAGAAAATCTGCCACGGAGACATAAAATTGGAGAATATTCTCATAACTTCGTGGAATTGGATCCTCCTGGCGGATTTTGCCTCGTTCAAGCCAACATTCTTGCCTGAAGATAATCCTGCGGACTACACGTACTTCTTTGACACGAGCCGCCGGAGAACGTGCTATATTGCACCTGAAAGGTAAGCTTTTGAACTCTTTTTCTCCTTTTTCTGGGAATTCCAAGTTTTTGTTCCCAGGGACGTAGTCAGGGGAGATTTTCCCTTTAACCCATTAATGATTTTTTTTAGTTGAGATTCTTTTCTCTCTCTAGCCCCGGGTGTGGCTTTCTAGACTCTCTAAGTTATTCTAGATTCTCATTTAATCACTCTAAAATTGATATTTTACAAAAAGGATGCGTTTTCCCGCTATAACATAACCTATTCTTTTTTGTCAGGGAGTTTTTTTTTCTGATGAATTCCGGGAGTGAAATTATGGGAATTTGTGAATGTTTTAAAAGGATTCAACAATGGAATCTTATTTAGCACCATTGTAGTTCTCGAAATGTGCAAAAAATTAGGGAAGATCCTTTCCGGGATACCCTGTAGAGGTTAAAAAGTTAGGTTTTCCGGAAGTTAAATAATCTCAAGAGCGACAGGTCGGAAAAATTAGGCAAAAATATTTCTGACCTCTAGGAAATGCATCCAATTTGACTAGATAGAAAGATTTTCAAAATTATAGGGAAATCAGGGGCTAAAAGGGTTAAAAAAAAAACTTATTCTCAGATTCATCCCAATGGCAAATGATGCTCAACCCCGCGATGGGCCCCTCGTGGGTGATAGTCCGTGCTATTTTGGCAATCTCACACCGGAAATGGATATTTTTTCCGCTGGATGTGCCCTCCTGGAGCTATGGTGCGAGGGAACGGCTCCCTTTGAGTTCTCCCAGCTTCTGGCGTATCGCAAGGGGGATCAGGAGCTGGTGACGAAGCACCTCAATGGCATTGATAATCCCCGCTTGAGGAATCTTCTCTCCTCGATGCTCCATCGGAATCCGGCAGAGAGGAAATCTGCTGAGATTTATCTTGATCAGGAGAGGGGGGCGCTGTTTCCGGAGTATTTCTACACCTTCCTCCAGTCCTACATGCAGATGTTCAGTTCGATTCCCATTATGCCGCTAGATGATAAGATTATGCGTCTTCATGCGGATATTAAGCAGATAATTGAGATGCTCACGGGGGTGGATCCAAATGGGGAAGGGGTGGAGAAGGTGCAGCGACAGGAGAAGCCCGAAAAGGCTGCTGATGATGATGGTTTGATCCTCGTGACGACGGCTGTGACGGCAAATAGCCGAGGGTTGCACTACTGCAACAGCAAACTCTGTTGCATGGAGATTCTGCAGGATTTGGCGGAATTTACAGCGTCGGAAGTAATTCTGGATCGTATCCTTCCGACTATTTTGTACTTCACGAAAGATACAACCCCGCGGGTTCGTGCCACGGCCATTGATACGCTTACATCGTGCCTCCGGATGGTGCGGAAGCTCCCGCGGAGTGATGCAAATGTCTTTCCGGAATATGTTTTCCCGATTATTTCAAGCCTTGCCACGGATACGGCAAATGGGGTTAGGGTGGCACTGGCGAAGAATTTGGGGGATTTAGCGGAGACAAGTGTGAGATTCCTCGAGCAAACGCGCCTCAATTGTCCCTCAGAATATCACCAGGTGCGGTATGATAGGGAAATGTCCGTTCTGCATGACATGGTGCAGCTGATGACGTCCAGCCTGCTGACGGATTCACAGGGAATTGTCAAGCAAACCCTCATTGAGGCGGACATAACGAAATTGTGTATTTTCTTTGGGAAGAATAAGGCATACGATGTGATTTTGAGCCACATGATTACCTTCCTCAATGACAAGGAGGATAAGCATCTTCGGGGTTCCTTCTTTGAGTGTATTGTGGGGGTAGCAGCATACGTGGGGTGGACGTGTTCAGAGATCCTCATGCCGCTCCTGCAGCAGGGCTTAACGGACACGGAAGAGATGGTCATTGCGAAGGCAATCAGGGCAATGTCAGCTCTTGCCGAACTTGGGCTTGTGGAGAAGCCTGCTTTGGTGGCATTTATCAAGGAAGCCGCCTGCTATATGAATCATCCCAATGGATGGATTAGGCATGAAATTTGTGGCCTTATAGCCACGGCAACGCGTACCCTGACAGCTCTGGATGTTCAGTGTAAGATTGTTCCGGCTATAGCGGATAATCTCACCACATCCCTCATCCTCATTGATCACACAGAGATCCTGATGGATTGCCTTCAGCCACCGATTCCACGGGCAGTGTACGACAGTGTGGTGAAATTCACGGATGTGGCGCACTTTTTCCGGGCTCTCGAGGAACGCAGGGAGGCACGGGCAAGGGTGGCTGATGGGCTCCTTCCGCAGTATGGGGGTGAATCCGGAACGGCCATTAGGAACCTCTTCCGGCGCCTCAATGCGGAGGGTTTGACGGATTTAGCGGAGAAGCAACTCCTGGCAATGGAGAGTCACATCGTGAAGATGAATAAGTACAAATTAGCAGAGCCGAAGAGTCTCTCCGACGGCAGAATGACATTCTCCCGGAAGATGGGAATTGCGCATGAAGTGGAATTGCTGGAGAAGACACATAAAGCTGATGCAAATGCCGCGAGGAAAACCCGGAAAGTTGACGTGGATATGGCAATGAATTCCGAATGGCAACACATGTTTGGGGTGCTGGACATCAATTCCGTTTCCCCGTCGTCGCCATCTAATGAATCTGGGGCATCTGTTGGGGTTGTGAGTACACCCCCGATGGTTAATACGCAAGTTCAGCCAACACCAACATCCTCCCTAGTGGAGTACAGCATGCCTGAAAGGAGTTTCCTCCAGGAGCGTCTGTCAGAGTGTCGCCTGGACTTGGAGGCATTGCAGACAAAGATGAAGACTGAGCACTCTGTCATGGCGCTCAATCGAGACTACGATCCATTCGCCTACTACGCTCCAATTCCCCCCAATTGGCGCCTCAAGGGGACCCTCGTGGCCCATCTTCACGAACATCGTCGGGCTGTGACACGCCTGAGCCCGCTGAAAACCTTCGGATCGTACTTTGCATCCGCCTCAGTGGATGGAACAGTCCGGTTGTGGGATTGCAACAAACTCGATGGGCATCAGTCAATTAATCGCTCCCGACAGACCTATTCAGCCAATACGCCTCTCTATTCTCTTGCTTCCTGCGATGCAGGGCAATCACTGGCTGTTGCAGGGAAGGATGGAACTCTCCTGCTATTGCGGATTGATCCGAATTCCAGCAAAATGGCCCTTCAGCAGGCAATTCAATTTGATCCGGATCCAAAGTACGACAAAGGGAATGTGGAGGCAAATGATGGTCCCGTTGTGGATATGCAGCCACTCGATCAGGGTGCACAGAGTCTCATTGTCTTCACAACACTCTACGGGGGGATTGTTGGATGGGATATTCGTGCACCCGGGTATGCGTGGCGACTGCAGAGTGATCTCAAGAATGGCGTCATCACGACACTCTGTGTTGATCCAACAAGCTCCTGGCTTGCTGTGGGAACCAGCGGTGGAAGACATTCCTTCTGGGATCTGCGTTTCAAGCTACCAATTGGTGAGTTTTTGGGGTTTTTGGTTTATTTTTTGTGTGAAATAAATAAGAAAATCTTTCTCTGGAAGCTCTTGAAGGGAGATTAAAGGCCTAACCAAAGTTTTTTGTAAGAAGACGGTTTTCGTTGTTTTTTCTCACTTGCTCCTTTATATTGTGTCGCGCTGTCACTGTCAAACAAGAAACGCGGTTATAACACATAATCGCGTTCCTTGTTTGACAGTGACAGCGCGACGCAATATATGAAGGAGCAAGTGAGAAAAAAAAAACGAAAACTGTCTTCGTTTAAGGATCGAGGTTTCTAACCTCAAAAGTTTGACCTTCATTTTCATTCAAAAGAAAAAATTTTTCCAAATTTTCTTTCGACGATCTTGAAGTAATAAAACTCTTCTATACACAAATGTAGAATTTATCATGAAATATTAAAAAGATTTTAATTCTGAGGCGATTGAAAAAAAAAGTCGAATTGGCCACTTTGGCCAGCAAAATACTCCAAGGAATAAAGACTCTTCTTTGACTTCCTGCATAAGGAAGAGGGCTAAATTTAAAATTTAATTCGTTAAAAATATTTTTTTTGTCTTTATTGAAAAAATTAAAATGAAAATTAGCTGAAATTCGGCATCCACATGACGCTCGTATTCGGAGGATTGCCTGCCATCCGACCGAGAGATCTTCCATTATTTCCGCATCGCAGGGCAACAATGAGGTGTACATTTACAACATTGAGACGAATCACAGGCAAATGGCGCTGTGGTCAAGCACAGCTCCACCGCTTTCCAATACAAATCCCTCAAATCATTCCGCAATTGCCCTCCTGCCGGGAATTTCGGATAGATCTGAGTTCCTCTTGACAGCGGGTACGGATCAGAGGATTCGACATTGGGATTTGCGGGATCACACCAACTGTAGCCTTGTTGTACCTTCGCCCAAAGATCATCTGTCAACAAGCGATACGTCCTACGAGTAAGTTGAGCTGATTAATCTCATTTAATCTGATAAATCTGATCAATAAATCTTAATTTTCCAGATATCGCCTGATTGACGGGACGAAGGTGATTCAGGAGATCGACACACGCACCCAATCGACTCTCTCAGCTCCCGTTGGGGCACGAAATAGCAGCGAAGAAGTCCCCCGATCGGGTCCGGAGCCACCTGCTCCGGGGCACATTGACATCATAACTGATCTTGTGCTGTGTAAATCAACAAAACAAACCTTCGTTGCGTCCTCGAGTCGTGATGGAGCCATCAAAATATGGAAGTAAGTTGACAAATTTTCATTTCTTCTAATTCTCCTCTTCAACATGATTTTATTTACGCTTAAAATAATTGTAAAATGTATTAAAAAAAAATTAAATATAATATCAAAAATATAAAGTGTTACAAGTAAATGGATTTTAGATTCATTTTGTGGGTTGAAGGACTTTGAAGAAGGAAGAAAAAACAACAAGAAGGTAATTTTTGGTACGTACATTAAATGATCGGCCAAAGTCTTAATAATCTTGCCGAATTGTGAGTAATGGTGCTATTCACGAATCTCATGTAAAAAAAAAGAATGATGCATTTTTTCATTTCCTCTCACTCCCACTAATGTCTTTCCCTATCTTTCGTCTTTCTCTGACGCATGCTTCCAGATTGTATTAGAATAGAGTTTTAGAAAGTTTTGAAACTATATTTTCAGGATTTATAGAGATTGACGAGACTTGTGGGATTTCTTACGGATTTTGGGCAATAAATTATTTAAAAAATGATTCAACAAGAATTTCAAAACAAAGATGATTTATTAGGCTTATCAGGAAGCTTTGTTGAGAATTATTAAACAATTCATTGTAAAAAGAATTAATACTTTCTCTTTATTAAATGTCAGACTTGAAAGTAAACATAAAATTTAAATTTAAATTTAAAGATTCATAAAATTAATTACAGCAAAAATATCTTTTATCCTCTTCCCCTGAAGGGACATGGGGCAAGGTAATCCCTCATAAGTTGAAATCTCAGCGGATCTAATGTCGCGAGTCTGAGAATGCCGCAAATATCCAAATAAGTACGTCCCCTATTACGGATTTGTTGTTGTTGTCCTGTTGCTGGTTGAGGGGGTGGTTGAAGGTCTTGTGAATCATCAGGAGCATCCCAGGCTTGTAAGTAGATATCGTCTTCCCATGGGTCAGAGGTCAGGGATAAAATCACTTCCGCACCGCATAGTTGGGACATTGTTAGGAGAATTAGGATCCAATTGATTGCATTTAATGCTTCTACTACAAATGAACACATCACACTTGAACTTTGACTTTAACTTTTGTGGAAAATTAATGTTTTAATTCACTTTTTCCGCGAAATCTTTTACATGGGAGCTGTGATCATATTGAATGTTGGTGAAGAACTAAAGTTGCTCAAGTTGAAATTGGTCACTTTTACATTTTTAATTGATTTTGAAAAGGAGATTAAAAAATTTAATTATTTAATACTCAAGAGCTACATTGTAAAAACGACTAAGTCGGTTCGGAGCCCATACAAAGTTAGCCGACTTAGCCGTTTTTACAATGTAGTCCTCGTACTTGTTTTTATTTATTTATTTTTTTTTTAAAGTTCTCAATGCTGAGAAAAAAATCTCAAAAAGATTTTAAAATTATTTTTTAGGAACTCTTGTAGATCTTTCATGTATTTTATGTAAAATAATCTTTACCTACGGATTTTTGTTGATTAATTAGGGAATTGCTGGAAAAATGAAGACACTTATGGGATTGGTGGGATTTGAAGAATTTATTTTGTGGATTTCTGGGAAGAATTATAATATTGAATCTTATTTATTAAGCTGAGACTTATGGGATTTATGGACTCGAATTATCTTCTTGAACGTTAAAAAAACAAATTAATAAAACACTTCATATTTTTAAAAAACATTGACACTTTATTTTTTAATTGAATGACTTTAATACAAATAATATATTGAAATTAATTAAATTAAATTAATCACATAAATAAATACTTTCACGTAATATTAGTAGATGGAAATATCTTTCTGGGCAAGAAGGGACATGGTGAATGATAATCCCTCATAAGTTGAAATCTCAGTGGATCTAATGTTGTGAGCCTGATAACTCCGCAAATATCTATGTAGGTACGTCCTCGGTTAGGCATTTGCTGTTGTTGTCCTGTTGCTGGTTGTGGGGGTGGTTGAAGGTCTTGTGAATCATCAGGAGCATCCCAGACTTGTAAGTAGATATCGTCTTCCCATGGGTTAGAGGTCAGGGATAAAATCACTTCTGCACTGCCTAGTTGGGAGATTGTTAGGAGAATAAGGATCCAATTAATTGCATTTAATGCCACTGCTACAAATGAACACATCACAGTTGAACTTTGACTTTAACTTTTGTGGAAAATTAATGTTTTAATTCACTTTTTCCGCGAAATCTTCTACACGGGAGCTGTGATCATGTTGAATGTTGGTGAGGAACTAAAGTTGCTCAAGTTGAAATTTCTCCAAATCACTGAAATTGTTCACTTTTACTTTTAATTGATTTTGAAAGGGAGATTAAAAAATTTAATTATTCAATAATTGTTTTTATTTATTTTTTCATTTAAAGTCCTCAATGCTAAGAAAAAAATCTCAAAAAGATTAAAAAAAAATTTTTTAGGATCTCTTTTGTAAATCTTTTATGATTTTTATGTAAAACAATCTTTACTTATTATACAATTAATTAAACTAAAAGTTATAAAAAAAAAATTTAAGAACGTGTGCTTCGCTTGAAAGGACACGGGGCAAGGTAATCCCTTCCAAGTTCCATTCTCAGCCTATCCGTCCTGAGTGAGGGCCTAAAAAATCGGCAAATATCCGAGTAAGAACGTCCCTGGCTAGGCATTTGTTGTTGTTCCGTTGATGGGAGTGGGGGTGGTTGTAGGTCTTGCAGGACTTCCGGAACTTCGGGAACTTCTGTAGCATCCCACAGAGGTTTGTTGTAGGTGGAATAAGCTTGCAAGTAGAGATCATCTCCCCATGGGTCAGGAGTTAAGAAAAGAATCACTTCTGCACTGCACAATTGGAGCATTGTTAGGAGAATTAGGATCCCATTGATTGTGCTGATTGCTGCTCCTGCTGATGAACACATCACAGACAAACTTTGACTTTTAATGCCGTCAATATCTTTCACTTTTCTTACAGTTATTTAATAAAAAATTATTGTTTTTACGATTTCTTTATTACTTTTCCCGCAAAATCTCCTAAATAGGGGGTGTGATTATGTTGAATGTTGGTGAGGAACTAAAGTTGAGTAATTTCTTAAATATTGAACGAGTTACCATTTCTCCAAAATACTCCAATTGATCACTTTCTTTTAATTAGCTTCGAAAATGAAATTAAAGTTATTTGAGTTATTTTATTACTCTATTTATTTAATAATATTTGTTCATGTTTTTTTTTAATTGTTAGACAAGATAGATTGCGTGAATAGGAGAAGACAGGTTCTAATTTCTCATTTCTGTGTCTCGTAGAAAGAAAAAGGTAGTGAGTTTTAACAGATTTTTTTGCAAGAAATTATGGGAATTATCAAATACATCGTAAGCATAAAAAATATTTTTATAATAAAAAAAGAGTTTAAAAAAAAAAATTTAAGAAATGAAAAGAAAAGTTATGAATTAGGGAAATTGAAAAAAAAGAATTTCTTGAATGTAAAGGAATTATGGAATATTGGTAGAAAAGAATAATTTTTAATTTTAGAAAAAGGAAATGATAATTTAGATTTTCCAATAGATATGTCAGATCTATGGGTAATTAAAGAACTTGCCAACATTCTAAAAGAATTTATATCCGGTTTTTCAGCTTTTTTTTATCACGACCATTTTCTTATTGATTCCGTAGGTATTTTTCATTAAAAATTATTTCCATCAGAATTTTATAAATACTTCTGGAGGTCCTAATTGAAAATCTGAAAATTGTTCTGAAAAATCTAAAAGAATGTAAAGATTAAAAAATAAATCTATAATATTTATTTAAATTATCAACATTTCAATAAATTATTTTCAAAATAATGATTTAAAATGGACAAAACGGAAGATAAACGACAGTAAGCACGTCTGTTCTACCATAAGAATTGATTACATTGCAAATATCCAAAAAATTACGTCCTTGTGGTCGATTAGGAGGTGTTTGAGACATTTGGGAGTCTTCTGGTTGATTCTGTTGAAATGGTAGCGAGTTCCTCCGCATTCTATTAATGGAATAGGCTTGTAAGTAGATTTCACCATCCCAGGGATCGAGGGATAGGAAAAACATCATTCCAGCTGAGCATAGTTGGGACATTGGGAGGAGAATGAGGATCACATTAATCTTCCAAGTCATCATGCTGGAAAATACCCAAAAATTAGCTTCTCCGTATGATCTCACTTTATTTGATTTTTTTTTTTAAAGAAGTTAGTACCTTCACGATAGCTTTATTATTTTTTTTTTTTTTGTTTTTTTGTGTGTGTTGAAAGGAAATCTTAGAAAGTAAATGGGCAGAATGGGAAATGATTTTTTATTGGATTATCACTGATAGCTCGTTCCTAAACGTTGATCACGTAGCAAAGTCCGTAAGTCCGTTCTACCGGCATAGGGGGCTGATCAATTTTCTGTGGATTTTTTTTCGTGGCACAAAAAGGTAGAAATAGTCAAAGTAGAGATCAAGATCGTCTCAAGATTAAGCGATACAACCACAAAGACTTCCGTTAAAAAAAATACTCCCGATGCCACAAGACTTAAGATCATTCCAAGAGGTGTGATCATGTTGAGTGTAGGTGGTGGAATGATCGCTGCTGTTGAAGCTCATATTATTTTTTGCAAATTGAAATTTCTCCCAATTTTTAGCGCATTCAACACCCCAATGAATCCAAAATGTGTTTTTATTAATTTTATTCACAATTTCCCACCATAAGTAATTTAAAATGAAAATCAATCAGTTGGGTCTCGCGCATTTTATTGTCTTCTTCATTGCCTCATATGTCTGCCGCACCGACATTTCCTCTGATTTTTACCAACATACATTAACGACCTGATAAAATGAGAATTATTATAAAAAAAATTATTTTAGCGAAAAATTAATTTGGCGGAATTTTCTTTTGGCAGAGAGCCGTAAAAACGCCGGAGAAAATTATTCGGCACAATGTCTGCGCGTGTTTCTTGACATTTTCTTGAAGAGCCAGGGCTTGTCGGTGAAATTATTTTGATTTTGTGCTGAGAAATAAGAAACTATCCCAATGATGTCACTACTTCATTTACGAAGAGCAGTACAGAGATTATTTATTACTAATAAATATCGTTATTCAACAGAAGCTGGGAAAAAGGAGAAAGCCCCGGAAGAAGATGTCACAGCCGAGAAAAGTCTGACCCATGTAACTTTTGAGAGTGTCGAGGAGAAGAATCGCCAGACGTACCTGCAGCTAATCCAGGCATTTCACACACAATCCCGCTACCGTAAGAACTATGTGGAATTCATTACGGCAGCCCTGAAAAATATGAAACACTATGGAGTCCATCAGGATCTGCAAGTCTACAAGGCACTATCGGATGTCATGCCAAAGGGGAAGTTTATTCCCCAAAATCTTATTCAGTCGGAATTCATGCACTACCCCAAGCAGCAGCAAGTTCAAATTGATCTACTGGAACAGATGGAGGACAATGGGGTGATGCCCGATGTGGAGATGGAAGCAATTCTTGTAAATACCTTCGGGAAGCGTGGACATCCTGTACGGAAACTCAGGCGAATGCTCTACTGGATGCCCAAATTCAAGAATCTCTCACCATGGCCCCTACCGAAGCCTATGCCCAATGATGATCTTGAAATTGCCAAATTGGCTGTTCAGCGGATAATGACTGTGGATCTGCAGGCAACAGTGGAGGTATTTGAGACGAAAGATGTTGAAAATGTTCTCGATGAGACGTGGATTGTGAGTGGACAAACCCCAACGCAGAAGGAACTCATAAAGCACTACCGGAATGCTAAAGCAATTTACATTGAAGGACCATTCTATATTTGGCTTCGCAATAAATGCGTCAGTTACTTCATCCTGCGTGGGGATGCTCTTCCAATTCCGCCACAGGACACCAGCAATCCCGATGGTAAGTGTTTGATTGAATTAATTGAAGAATTCTTGACGGAACCTTTGCAGAATGTTTTTCGTTTGAGTATTTCTCTCCTTCCGGGGGCGTCGATATGGGTTTAAAAGAAACAAATCTTTATCCCAGAGCTTTCGGCGTTTCACCACGCCTTCCTCAGTGGTAAGATTGTCAATTATTTGAACCCTTGTCAACAATCTCCTTTGCTTCTCTTGGCATTTTACATCGGCAGGGAATTTTCACTCGATAAGTCAAAGAGTTTGTTCCCCGTAAAAGCTTCTTCTTCTTTTATGGCTTGAGACTGGTTCCCAACGGGAATTGATCCAGACTTACGTCCCATTAAGGAACTCGGATTTCCTCACCAGCACTCTCCATCTTTGGCGATCCCTCAGCAACCTCCAGCCAGATTAGCAACGAAGAGATTTCCCCATAGAATCCCATAATCATAATTCAACAATTATTAACAATCAATCTACATTTTTATCATAAATTTTACCAAAGAAATAACTTTTCTGATACGTTTCTACAAATTTTCCTTGCGTCACCTTAAGTTTTTGTTCTTTTGGCCTACTGAGATTCCCCTTATTTGTATGCATGTCAAATTCAAAAAGCCTACTCGGTTTCCCGACATCTGACAAAAAATAGGTTTTTTTAATTTAAATTTAATATAAATAAAAATGCAATTAAATGTAATTTTTCTTTGCTTTGGTACTCATTTCTCATTTTATTTTATATCCTTCCAATGTAGATTTTTTTTTTACATTTTTTTGCAGACGTTGAAACGCTTGAAGTTCCGCCGGCAATTGCCAGCAGTATGGGTATCGGTGTATCCAGAAGGAAGAATGACGTGGGAAGGGTAAGGAGTGTCCATGAGCAGAATGATGGAACGATTTTGGCTGTTTGTGTCACTGGGACATGCTCAAAAGACTCCCTCCTTTCGTGGATAAGGATTCTACAGAATGAGGGTTATGATGATTTAGCAAATATTCCCATCCTATTCAAGTTCCAGCCAACAAAGCGGGAGCTTGTTGCACAAACTTCCCCATAATCGAAAAGATTTTTGTACTTCCACACCATCGTCAACCTTTTTTTTCTCCTCATTCCCTTTCCATACCTTCATCAATGTGGGAGGGAAGATAGAAGGGGGAAAAATAACAAGCTCAACTCCATATAGCCTGAATTGGAAAAAGACATAGAGAACATGAATGGGCACATTGGAATAAAGTTCCCACCAAGATGAAGATTTGGTCACACTTTTTGCAGCGTCGAGAATATATAAAAAAAAAAGATTTTACTAAAGGATGATGATTGAGGGTAAGTTCTACTACTTCTGGGGAGAATGAGGGGAAAAAAGTTGCAAGAAATTGGAAAGTTGTTAACGTATTTTGCAGAGAAATAAAAAAAAAGAACATGAGATTGCGAAGATTGGGTGATGAGAAGGAGAAAGAGGAAGAAATGTGTTTTTTTTTTTAATAAAAACAGAATGATATTTAGAAGAAGATTACAATTTAATAGCCTGCAGGTTCTTTTTCCATTTCTTCATCTTCTTTCCATTCATCTCATTTGTATTTCACTTATTTTTAAAATCCATATATACAGGTGCATAATATAATAGTGGGTGGGGTACCTATGTAATTTACTACATATATATTTTCATTTTGTCTTTAAATTCTGGATGAACACAGAATTTTATGTTTTATATAATAGTTTTCTTTATTCTATTCTGATTGTGTTTGGATTTGAATTTTATTTACAAATAATTAATGAATTCACTTCGGGTTAAGGGGGGTCTCTTTTGAGAGCTGAAGAAATTTTTTTTCTTGGGGTTTTTCTTAAACCTAGTTTTCAAGTGTTGGCCACGTAACAAGACTTATTATTGAAGAGTAAGAAAATCACTTTCCGCCATCTTAGATGCGACGCCATCTTGTGATTTTCCTCAGAATACAAAGGTAGGTTTTTCTCAGGATCTACTGAATGGATTTTGATGGGGTAAAAAGCAAATGAAAGAGGAAATACCAATGCAGATTTTGATATACCAGAATTTGGAATTTCCATTCTGGGGCTGAGAAAAGTGGAAAAACGTCAAAAATACCTGAACAAAAGTCACATTTTTACACTTGGGTGGAAATTCTAAATTTTGGTACATCAAAATCTGCATTGGTATTTCCTCTTTCATTTACTTTTTACCCCATGAAAATCCATCCGGTAGATCCTAAGAAAAATCTACCTTTGTGTTTTGAGGAAAATTACAAGATGGCGTCGCACCTAAGATGGCGAAAAATAGTTTTCCTACACTTCAATAATTAGGCTACAAATATAACCAACATAAGAAAATCGAATTGAAGAAAAATCCAAAAAATGAGAACATTAAACATTAACATAAAAATTTGTAAATTCTAACAGCTTCATCAAGAGACCCCCCTTAATTTAAAATTAAATTGAACCTATATTTTGCATCAATTTCCTGAGGATTTAACAAACCTATGCCGACATCCTTACATAGGACATTTTACTTGCGTTTTTACATATTTTAGTCTTTTTTTTAATGTTGTATATAATTCGGACAAAATACCCTGCGTGTATAAAAATAAGGGATTAAACTTCATGGGAAAAAATGAGGAGGGAAATGTATTAAAGATATACATATATACCTATTATATATGTATTTCCAAGTGAAGAGATTTTCTTTTCATTCGATCGTCAAAAACATGAAAATTTCTTTATCACCCTCCAGGCAGTGCGGATAAAAACAATTCACTGAATTTAATATTATTTATTTTAAAACAATTATCTTTTGTAAATCTTTCATCCTCGAGGATAAAGATTTTCCTTCTCTTCTCGCTTCCTTACCTCCCCCGCATGGTACATCCTTACCACTCTGCCCCCATGTGCTTGAGGGCTTCATCTTTTTTTTTTTGGTTTTTTTCGCATTTGCCAATGTATTTTATTTTCTTCTGCTTCACCACACAATATGATAAAACTTTGTGGCTCTTGTTTTTCTTTTCTTTTTGTTTTCTAATCATAATAAGTCCCTATGTATAAAATAATATAATCAATGCAAGCAGGATGAATGAAACCAAAGCAAAAAAATAGGTACATGAAAATGGCGAATAATGGTAATTGAAGAAAAACAACACAAATTAGCAATTTTTCCCTCCATGTCCACTTGAGTGGCTTGTGTGGTCTTTTTCCATCTCTTTTTTTTACCCTTAATACATTATACATATTTTCAAACTGACTCCATGTATCTACTTTTTTTTAAGCTCAATCCACCTAGAATCTCAAGAATATGGGATGAAGGGGTCGAGCAAGAATGGTGGGAGGTGGGGAGGGGGTTTATGCGCGAGTAAATGGGTGAGTGAACGAGAAAGCTCTCCCCCATTGAACAAACTTTGCAACAAGCAGAATATTCAAAGCTCGTTGCTATTTTTCTCCAGCAAAACCCGCGTATAATACTCATATTATTTATCGTTCTATACCTTTTCCTTTTAATGTTTTCCTTCATAAAATATTCAATTTTCATGTTTCCACAATCTACTGCGTGTCTGTTGTGTTTCACATTCAACACTCACCCCGTTTTATTTCGCCTTTCGCGGTGTATTATATATTTTTTCAATATTATGTCGAAGTATTATTTGAAAATGTAAACGATACAGGTGAAAAAAAATGAGGCAAAAAAATTTCAATTTGCTTTTACAAATTTTGTGTGTATTTTCACCTGCGTGGTTTTGTTATTTTTGGTTTCCCAGTAGGGGAGAAAATGAAACTACAAAAAATCCTCTTTTTGTGATAAATTTTTATATGAGTCATTTAGGGGTCATAGGGAATTGTCTTTTTGTGTATCCTATAAAAACAAGTATTTTATTTATGTAAATTAAATTTTATGCAAAATTGAATATAGGTACGTGATTTTAGAAGGAGCCTCATAGTGATCCAAAGAAATAAGTTTAATACGAAAAATTTACTGTTTTGAAAGAAAATTCTTGGAACTAATTAAAGCCTCAATAATTTTCTATAAAGTAAATTTTAATTATTTATAATTAGACACTAATAAAACTTTTAGTGAGCTTTAAGTGATAATACATACAACATAATCTACAATTGAAAAATGTACGGGTAAGCTGACCAAGCTTACGAGAGCTGTGTTTCTTTCAGTGTACCAATTTTGTGAGAGCAAACTAGAACGCGAATTTGTTTAAATACATGCAAAATCGGGAAAAGTTGAAAAGTCATCCCCCAAGAAATCTTTAAAATGCCATATCTCGGGAACGGCTCCATAGATTTTCGAGTTTGAGCTATCGTTGGAAAGGTCTTAACCTCAACTATAACATATTAAAATATGAAGTAAATCGATAATGGCATTTTCGAAATATTCGAGTTCGAAATTTTCGAAAATTTTGATTTTGACTTTAGCGCCTCTCGCGGTCATTTCTCGAACTTGCAATGTTCTAGACATTTGTAGGGCTTCACGAAACCTTTCATTTGCACTTGAGTTGATCAAGATCGGACTTGTAGAACACGAGATATGACATGCCAACTTTGGAAGGCTATATCTCGAGAACGGAGACATAGATTTTCTTCATTTTTGGCATGAAGCTAGATAATATGGTCAACTATAACATATCAAAAAATGAAGCAAATCGATAATGGCGTTTTCGAGATATTCATCGAAAACTCATCGAAAATTTTGTTTTTGATTTTTGGCCCCCTAGCGGTCACTTTTGAAACTTCGGATGTTCTAGAGAGTTGTAGGGCTTGTTGAGAGCTTTCATTTGAGCCTGGGTTGATCGAAATCGGTCAAGCCGTTTTCGAGTTATGATCGATTTTCGATAAAAAATTGTGGCGGCCATATTGACTAAACGGCTTGACCGATTTTCGAAAATGAGGTATCGTTGGAAAGCTCTTGATGGCCCCTACAACATATCTAAATTTCAGATTTTTAGCTATTACAGGGGCTGAGATATAGCGAAAACAAAATTTTGAGGTTATCCAAAATGGCGGACGGGGGGGTGGGGGGTAAAATTTGACATCATAATCGGATGTCTTCCGGTCGATATTTAAACTTTGCCGTTTACCGCAAGTCTCTATCTATTACCGTTCTCTTGCAATTTAGCGTTAGGTTCCGGCCGGCCGGCCGGACGGACGGACGGACGGACGGACGGCCGGAAAAAAAATTTTTTGGCGCATACGTTTTTTGGAATGTGGGGAACCTAATTCGTGCTCATCCCAAGTTTGAGCCCGATCTGACGACTTTCGATTTTGCTCGGTACACAAAAGCTGTGTCTGAAAGAAACACAGCTAATATCAGATAGGTTCAAATTGTTGCTAATTAAATACATCGACGTCATTTACATAAATTAATTACGACTTGAATAATTTTTGCATTGCTTAGGGCTATGTACTTATTTATCAATGTAATGTAGGTAGGTAGGTATACCTATATATTAAATGAAATATTAGCAATTTGGTTTTGTTTGTCATGTATAATATAGTTTAATTATTCATTATCATTTAATTGTGTAATTTCCGTTGACTTGTTATTTCAAGTCGTGCTATCCTCGAGTGTTTTCTCCTTCATTCCCGCATAAGCAAGAAGTGAACAGGCAGGGATAGATGGGTGGATGAGATTCTACGATAGGTGGGTGGATCCTCGCCCTCCTCAAGCAAGACACTATGGGTGCGAAAATGTATATTTTCCCATTCTCATTCCATAGTTACTTATTTTCCCAAAAATAAGCTGAATCTATTTCATATACGAAAAAAGAACATCACACAAATACATCTACACAAAAGTAAAGCTCTCCAAGGGTTCAGAAATATGGGGGTGAAAACTTTCAGACACCGAAAATGTCTGAGATGAGGTGGGAGGGTGTGAATGCCAATGTATTTTTACGGGTGGTATGAGTTAGAAGGTGCGGGAATGGGGAAACACAGGTGAAAATATCACCAATTTAAGGTGGTTGCAGCTCGTTTCTCGTGTCTATCTTCTTTCTACCACCAACATACCCACTCACCCCCGTGTTCTCTTTTTCCTTCTCACAAACCCGAGAGAGAGAGAGAGATGATTCCCAAAGGGGGGTTGCAAAAGCACTTTTGCAATACTATGTATGTGCTGAGGGGATATGAATCAATACAACAAAAATATCAGGTCAGTTGGACGTGCAACAATTTAACCCCTCCCCCCAAACCCCTCAAAGTATGGGAAAATCCAAGCGGTGTGGATGGTCAATTTTCTCTCATCTGGTCGGACACACAAAATAGACACCCGAAAACGAAATACCATCTCAATGAATAACATATTAGAAAGGTGAATTGGTGGGTGGGATTCTCTCTATATATACATACATAGATAGGTAGGTATACATTGGTTGGAGCTTGGTAAATTGAACACGAAAAAGAGGGTAAGCGAGTGCAGCGAGTGTTGGGGAGAGAAATGAAAACTTGTGCACCAAAATTTCCATTACACAGCCAGGGGTTAATAATTTCCACATCCAGTGTGTGTGTGTGGAGAAACGATACGAACGGAAGGTTGATTTAGCTATGCTCTGCCTCGACAGACATTCATGATGCTATATTATAACTCTCTTTTCCCGTCTAACCACGTTTTTTATGTTTTTTTTTTTTTTTTGAAATGTATCCTCCAGCGAATACGAAAATTGAACTTTTGACGGGGCGAAAAAAAAAGCTCACAAGAGGGAATAATGATATGGTTCCTCGTTAAATATTCAATGTGTTTTCAATATGATTTTGCAATCGATACCCCAGATATTTTTTTTTCTCTAACTTTTCCTCTTTCTATTTCAATTATGCACGTTATATTTATGATGGTGTATCTCCAAGAGATTTTTCAACATATCCACAACAAAAAATTATTTTGTAGGAAGTATGATAGATTCAGTGAAGCAGGATTTGAACAATTCGAACTAAGGATAGCAGTTTGATGATCATCAGGAAAAGAATAGAAAAATTATCATAGATAGGGGAGACCGGGGTAAAAATAGTCATTTTGGAATTTTGAAATGCCAATTTCTCCCAAAATATAAATCGGAAAAATCGGAAAAAATTAGGGTGCAAAGCCCTACCAACCTATAATTTTTGACAGTAATTTGGAGGTTATCCGATCAGTACTTTAGGAGTTAAAAATGAAAATAGATTTTTGGCCCATTTCCCAAACTTTTGCGTATTGGGAAAAACGCGTTTTCCGATACTTTTCCCTTAGTAATTTTCCAATCTGATAATTTTTCTCACTACCTGGGTTACTACAGAAAACATTGCCAAGGTGTATTTTTCAATAACTTTTAATGATTTTTCTCTACAATTTTTTGAATCAAAACATACCCCTTGGGGTAGATCTAGTCATCCCATGTAAATCATATGGGAGATCGAAATTTTTGGCATATTTCCTATTCATTTGTTGCAAAATGGCGTGTTTGAGAAAATCGCAAAATTCTCTGTTTTAGTGCGTATAAAAGTGAAATTCCTTGTCGCAGATCAAAAGGTGAGAAGTTTAGCTATCAACTACTATCAATCTCTCAGGTGGAAAATCATTGGAAATGCCGGAAAATTCGACCGACTTTATTTAGCCAACTGGTGACTATATTTACCCGCCGCGTTTAAAAAAAAGTCAGAAGCGGAAGGTTTTAGGAAAAGCTCGAAAACTCATATTTCCCGTGGAGATAGAGAAAAGTGGTCTGAGACAAAGTTGTAGGCCAGGAAATTTCATATAAGAATGACCTATAGAGGAAATTTTCTTGCCCTTGGGGAATCCTGCAGATAAGGATTTACGCAAATTGACTATTTTTACCCCGGTCTCCCCTATGCTGTGTTTGGTTTTGGTTCCCTAAAATGATTCCAAAATAATAATAATAATCTCGCTCTTGTTAAAAATATATACATTTTTCCAAAAGTTTTCAGGTGGCTCTATCTCCGTCTGTGGTTAACCAATTTATAAAAATCCGCCAGTTTTGGAAAGGTGAGATATTTCCCTTTTTAAAACTGACGGATTTTTGGCAATCGGTTAACCACATCCGGAGAAAAAGACATTTCAAATTTATCTTAAAAAATTCTTGTTCACACCGTTAACTCAGAAGCTTTTAATGAACTTTTTTTTTACATTCCTGAAGTTCACCTAATAAAAATCTATAATCTATTGTTGCTTGTATAATTACGAAATTTCCGATCAAAAAGTCACGGTGCCAAAAATTAGCTATGATGTAATATGGGATTGATTTTGAAAGTGTGATGAAAAGTCCGATATGTACATATATACAACACGTGAAAGCTCGATAGAAAGTTGAAATTCCGCAAGCTCGTAAATCATTTCAATTCAATTAAGGATATAGAGAGATATCGATGGAAATGTTACGGGAAATTGTGCTAAAGGAATTTTCCGAGCTGGAAACCCCTCGATTTGCGTTTCTCTTTCACATCCTCCCGTCGTTTTTTTCTTTTACTTTTTCTTCTCCTATCTCGCCGCTTCTATCGTGCCGCTTAATCAAACCCACCCTTCTTGCGTTTGTTCGCTTGTCTTTTCTGTTTCGCTGACCCATGAAATTCAGTAGAATTTTAAGTGATTTTTTGTGCTTAATTGAAGCAAATTGAATTGATCGTCTTGGGGTTCTCTTTGCCCGCCAATGCAGTAGAGTTGGATCATTTTTTTACAGCAATGCTGTGTCATGTCCCTCCATTTCTTTTGCATCCTCCTAGACCATGGAAAGTCAGGAAATGATGAATTTTGTTGAGTGCATTTGTGCGAAAATATTTCAGAACTTTTGGTCTGTGCAAATTTTGAATGAATAAGTTGGTTTGCACAAGAAAGGCCGCGTATGATAAAACTACATAATTTTAACAATTGCCATTGTATGTAATTTAAATTGTTTTTTTTCCTGTTTTTTAAATGAATGGTATGAACTTATTTGATATTTTTTACAATATAATGCTTTCCTTAAAAAAAAAGAACTTTTATAGCGAAAGCCTCAGATGTGCTTTGGCGTATTGTATATATATTCGGATTTGTCCTGAGTGGAAAATGTTAAGCATTGTTATGCTTTAGAGACTTGTGGCTAAACATTCAGTTGTGAGTTTTGTCGATAAAAATGAAAATAATACGCAAACTTTATCCATGTTTTGTGCTTTCCTTATCGAAGGAAGGGCGAGCGAGCGAATTTTTTCACAGAAAAAAATGAATTTAATTTGAATGAACAAATTACTATAATACTCTCAAGTTCTTATTCTTGAATTATATATTCAAAGAAATTCCAATATAATCCTGCTGATATTCCTGAATCCTAAATTTATTCTTATTTGGCAGTAATTGTTGCAAATTATTTCCCAAAAGCTTTTGGCTCAAAATCAAGTATAAAATCCTAACTTCAATATCTCTTTGTGGAATATCGTCTATCACGTTGATTTAACCAATATCCTCTTACATCCCACCACCCCCCTCTGGGCTATGTGGTTGTCTTCTGGCACTCCCGGAAATTCCTTAGAAAAACAAACAAGCCATTAATCATGAGTGTAAAACGTATAAATTAATCGATTTGAACGAAGCTCTCCCTGACACATAAATTGCATTTGTGGACACAACTTTCTCGACATTCTTCGTGCATTAGCAAGTAGGGTAAAAAAATAAATCATGCATAAATGCAGAACAAAGCGTATAGAAAGCTTAAAGGGCATTTGAGTTTCCTGTGAAAATACATAATATTGTACATATCACTGGGTATTTTCTATTTATTTCTTAGTTTTTTTTTCAAATCCTACCAAAGCACTTAATTCCACTACATCAATACACTACCCATTAGGTATATACTTACAAACTAGGAATAAATTGCGATAATTTGATAGAATTTAGAAGCCACAAAATTCACTCATTCCTCAAATTGGACTTGTATACTTTGTATATAACATTCCTCCAAGGAATTTTCTTATCTTTCTGCAATGTGAAAATTTCGTGTTCCTTTTACTGCCACCCCCAACAACCCCATCTCACTTTGCGCGCAAGCAAAAGAAAAGAAACCTCTCGGGCATTTAAGGGAAGCTTTCTCTCCCATACCTAACGCGATGGATAGGTATGTATATTATGTACAATACGTAAAAAAAGGAAGAGAAAAGGTAGGAAAAAAAGACCCAAAGCTTTTGACTTTTGCTTCACTCTGCATCCACCTTTGGGCATTTTAATATTATTAATGTCAGAGAATTTGTTTGCGTGATGAAAAGTTAAACGAGTTCTTTTTTCTTTCAAGTTATATAATTTTTCCACCCCTAAATCCTCCTTCTCCCGCCCGTTCCACAATGAATGGGCAAACTCCCCTCATTGAAACTTTTATCACATTGATATCCAAAACGAGAGGGGTGAAACAAAAGGAGTGCGTGAAAAGCGCGAAAGGTAAAAAAAAAAAACGAGAAGTTTGAGTTTTACTACCTCTAATGTATTAAATATTTTGTTTTATACCACCTCGTTTATATTTTATTTCACTTTTTTTTTACTTCATCCATCTCCTACAAGGACCTACAACTCATGCTTACCTATTCACTTCTTTAGTTACGAGTTAATCGTACTCTTTTACTCTGGTCAAGTTAAAAGATGATGCGCTAGGGAAACATTCAAAGGGAATCATTTTATGTAGTGTGAAAGGAATTTATAAATTTTGAGATCCTAAAGATATTCTAAAAGGTCTATAAGATAAAAAGTCTCTAGCACACCTGCTTAAATGTTTTTCTTGATATTTTTCATTCTGTGAAATTAACTCAAAATTGTAATAAAAATGATTATTGAGGTAATGGAATAAATATTAAATATTTATAGTTCAACATTTTTTTTAATCTCATTCTCTCTAGGATTTAGTACGGCGTGAAATTATTAATTTAAAGTATTTTAACAACGTCAATCAAATTGACATGTGTATGAATGAATAGAATATGAATTTGTGTATAGGGTTGAAGAGTTGAAAAATATATGTAAGTAAATAATAGTGCGAGAGAGAGAGCGGGGTGAGAGAAAAATTATTTATAAAATATGTGACATAGGAGTGGAGAAAAATTATTCAAATGGGAAAATGGAGAAAAGCAGGAGTGAGAAGAGGGGTGTGTAAGTTCTAGGTGCAAAATACAACCTGCTTGAAAGTAGGCACAAAATAGGTGGTAGTGAAGAGCGAATGGCATTATTTAGTAGGTATATATATTTTTTAAAATGGTGTAGATTATGTGTATTGTATGTAATTTTAAATTGTTAACATTGCAGTTTTTCCTCATTTTTCCACCTTTTCCTCCTCTTTATTTTCACACATTGACACATTTTCATATGTATGTGTAAATGAACTACATACACAAATACACATCCCCACAATGGGGGTTAAAGTTTTTTTTTTTTTAATTTTAGACTACTTTTCCAGCATAAAGAGAAAATGAGCCACAAAATAGTTAAATGGCCATGGAAGTTGAGAAAATTGCGAAAAAAGAAATAAAGCACAGTTCTGTCTCATTTCGTCTCTATATATTTTATTTCTTTGCCAAGTTTTTAAATCCTTTTTTTTTTTTTTTGAAAATTATCAGTTAGGAAGAGCAAAGAGATAAATTTTATTTATTCATTTTTAAAAAAAAAATATATTTACCTACATATGTATATGAATGTACATATAACATCTCACCCCCTACTCCAACATTAATGTGTGCACACGAGTGTACACAGGGGTAAATATCAAAATTTGACTCTTTCTCTGGAAATGGCACATGCATGTTTTCTCATGGTTGGAGTTGGGGAAGGTGTTGCTCCAAGGGGTGAGCCACAAATTTCCTCTCCCTCTTTCTCTCTCATGCTCTATACCATTTCCAACCACCATTTGTGGGGGTACAATATCACACGCTTATGAGAGGAGAATCGCGCGCTATAAGCGGAATATATAGCGGAGGGAGAATAAAATGAGAAGCTGTTTATATGCGGGATATGTTATAACTTTGATTAAATGTAATGTAGCTTTTCTCACACTCTCCCTCTCTCTCTCTCTCTTTTTCTCACTCACGCTCTTTCTCACCCTCTCACTGACGCAACCCCACATAATATACATAACATAGCATAATATCTAGTATAGAAAATGTACATTGCGAGAAAGGGAAATATTATTGCAAAAATAGATATTTGACATTGGTGTGTGTGCTGCAGATGGTTGATTGTGTGCGCATGTATGTGTGTATTTTGTGGATCAATGCAATATTCTCTTGCGGTATGTGCCACAGAAACTCAGACCCGTCATTAGGGGTGGATTTTTCATCCCCATCTGTATAATATTCTTTAGAACTTTTTTACAAATATTCTGTCAAAAAAAACAATTCTTTTCTTCTTTTGCAACAAATTAGTTGTTTTTTTCTTCTATTGTTAATTGTGTTGTTTCAGGAAATAGTCAGAAAGATCCCTGGACAACTAGAGAAAGAAACAAACTCAAAATCTTATAAAATTTTTCATATAAATATTAAAAATCTTATAAATGACGAAATGTAAGTGAAGAAAAGATTTTTTTTACAGAATATCCTGTTCTTTTACAAAGAATTTCCTCAATAGCAACATTATTATTTAACCTTTTCGCGTTTTTTGGGTCATACGTGGACCCAAACATGAAACATTTTATTTTTCCAAATTTTTTATGAATTTCAATGTTTTTTTAAGTTACAAATGCATCTAATTCACGCAAATAAGGCCAAAGAAGACGTTTTGATTGAAAAAATTCCTCTAAAAGCATTAACAGAATAAATGTAGTGATAAAAGAGCGCACATTTTAATGTTTTTATGTTTCACGTTGGATGCGAAAGGGTTAAAAGAAAAACATGCATTTTGGAAACTCAAAGAGTAACTTAAGAGAAATTTTCGAATTAATTTTCATGGAAGTTTTCTTACTTAAAACAATTTGTTCATGAAGAGTTTCCAAAATTATTTAATAATCTCTTATAAAACATTTAATTTTACTGCATTATTGGTTTTTTCTGAGTTGACTAAAAGCTCCGACCCTGTTCTACAGCAGAACACGGCAGTAAGCACTCACATTATACATATACACATAGCATATATAGGTGTTAGGGGCGAGGGGGGTGTGCTACCGCCCTTGTGCCGATGAATTTGCAGTATGAGGATGGTCTCGTTCATATCCTTTGTTTCGAGACACCACTCTTTGCTCTCTCGGTCGGTGTATTCGGGTATCGCAATCGTGTGAACGCGGCATTGCGCGCGTCGAGCTTTTCCATAGAGCTTCCACATCTCGTGCTGGCAACTTTGTGTTTATGGTGCTCAACGAGACGGCCATCATCAACCAAGGAATCAGTCCTGTGGATTTTTCTGTGTTAGTTAGAGCAGTGTTGCCTCACGATTTAGTGCGTTTTTAGCTAGAACCCTGTGTGCTTTTGGCTGTATAGTTCCTGTATGTAAAAAGTTAAAACAAATTAATTGTAAATCATCAAAAAAAAAAAACAGTTCTAAACAACCAAATATAATAAACTGAAGAAAAAGAAACCCCGAGGATTATAAAGGACACTGCTAAAATATATCCAACACAAGGAAGAAGAAGAAAAAAAAGGAGAGAGCTCAAAGTCTCAATGTTCTATGTGTTTTGAAAATCCCCTCCTCCCAAGAGAGCCAGCCAATATATAGGGAGGAACGAAACAAAGAATGAAAGACAAATTTAGCTTTGTACACATACCACGTACATTCATGTAAAAAAAAACCTCCCTGCTCCCTTTTAAAGCTATATATCTACAAATTCACATGTAAAATTTGTATAATATACACCAAGTTGTACGGAAAAATCGTCAAGAGAAGAGGATAAAAATATTCTGTTCTATGTTCTCTGCACATTTCTAAGTGTTATATGTTCTTTGATCGTCGTATGAGAGACTAAAAGGAAGATTAAAAAAAATACTTTTTCGCGAAAAAAAACTAATAAGGTCCAAAAGTCCAAAAGTAGTGAAAACTTTTGAGTAAAAGAAGGTGAAATAAAAAACATTTTCGTGTGAATTTTTATGGAGGAAAGAAAAAGCATAAAAAGTAGAAAAATTTTATCGAACAATGCTATGAATTAATTAAATCCTTCGTTTGTGTATTCAGCGCCAATTTAAAGAGAGACAAAAGATATAAAAATTTATGAGACACTCTATGTACATCTCTAGGAATCCCCATCAAAAAGGCACCTGAAAGACAATCCCTGGAAAGGAAAAAAAAAGACCAGCGCTATTGTAATTTTCACTTCCCTAAATCTCCTTGCAATAAAATAAAAATTCATCAAATGAATCACATATATACACTTTTTTGAGTTAAAAAAAAGTCAGTGTGTTTGCAAACACGAAAATAAATAGAAAAAAAAGCTCCGTGAAAAAATATTACCATCACCGAAAAAAATCGGATTGAACCATTTGTCCCAGCAGTGAAAAATTCTTCATAGCACCATAGTTTTCCCCAGCTGCAGCACAACGTGAAAAAAAAAAGAAAAAGCGAGAACAAGGAAAAAGTCATAAATAATAGCGAATTGACTAATTTATTAGTTTCAACCCCGTTGAGAGATACAATAGAGAGCAGCAAAAGAGAATCCGAGTGTGAAGAAAAAAATCCCTTGTGAACAGAGACGAAATTTCCGCACAGGGTGTCAAGAGGCAAACAACACACACAGAAAAAAACGAACAGAGAGAGCTTTCAGTGTTATTTGAAAATTATATAAAGTGAAAAAAAGGACATACATACACAGAAGAGGAGAAAATTCAGTAGAAAGCATATACCGACTAATTCAAATAGAGGGAGCTTTGTGATAATTCTCGGCAAAAGTCCAAAAAAGTCAAAAATAAAAGAAAATTATCATTTGTGAATAAGAAATTTGTTGAAAAGTCTCTTGTAAAAAAAATTCTTCAACTGATTGATTGAATCAATCTTGCAAGGTACGATTAACGTGGGAAGAGAAAGGAAGAAGCATACGAGACACTAAGGAGACTACATAAATACTCAACAAACGTGTAGGAGAGAGGAGTGCAACTTTTGTGAATCAACTTTTTTGTTTTTCTTTGTGCGCGAAGGCAAAAGATGTTGGCAATGTCTACACTTATGATGCCAGCACCAACAATGGCTCTGGGTGCACCACCACTTGCAGTTGGGCACCACAAACCACCCGAACCAAAATTATTAATTGCGCACAATCAACCACAACCATCGCATCAGATCCAGGTTGTCCAGCAGAATCAACAGCAGCAGCAGCAGCAGCCGCAGCAGCAACAACACATCATGAACAACTGCAAACAAGGTAAATGGACTTTTTGGGGTTGAGTTTTCGGTTCTACGCTTTGTTTTAATTGCTTCAATGTGTGTGCGAATGTGGAATAGTGTTCTCTCTTATTCCTAACAGAATTGGTAAATTTGATATAAGAATATAGATAAAAGATAAAAATATATATTTTTTTAAATATTTATCTTTCAAAAATATTCTCAAATGTTTGAAATATTTACTTAATCGATGTTTTTCTAAAAAAATTTTTTTTTAAGTTCTAATAAATAACTTTTAAGGGGGGTCTCTTTTTAGAGTTGGTGAAATTAAATGTTTTTATTTTTCTTTGGGTTTTTCTTAAACTTGGTTTTCAAATGTTGGCCACATTAAAAGACTTTCTACGGTGATTTTCTACGTTACTGTGTCAAAACACAAAGGTAGGTTTTTCTCAGGATCTACTGGATGGATTTTCATGGGGTAAAAATCAAATGAAAGAGAAAGCATCAACGAAGAATGTATAGAAATGGATTTTTCAATTTCCATTCAGAAGCTAAGAAAAATGCATAAGAATATCTTTCTACTTTTCTCAGCTTTAAAGTCGAAATTCAAAATTCGTTTGCGGTACATTCTTCGTTGATGCTTCATCTTTCATTTGCATTTTACCCTATCAAAATCCATCCAGTAGATCCTGAGAAAAACCTACCTTTGTGTTTTAGGGTAGTTCTGTGGAAAAGTCGGAAAATCACAAGATGGCGTTGCACCTAAGATGGCGAAAAATTATTTTCTTACACTTCAATAATTAGGCTTCAAATGTAACCAACGTCGGAAAACCATATTTAAGTCTGTGTTCTATGAATTTCATCAACTCTGTTTAGAATAAAGTACCAAAGTATGTACATATATGTACGTTATGTTATGTTTGTATAGTTCCCTTATCAGTATATATGTGTACATATACTTTTAATATACATGTATGTATGCATATTAATATATGTGGCATTCTTGAAATATTTCCCTATATGATACAGAAAGGGTAGCAGTAAGATGCTTTCTCATCTTATACTCCTTTGAAAATTATTTTACTTTATATAATGAGAAACTACAAGATATAGATTTTATGTAAATACATAAGACCAAGTGTACCCGTAAAACAAATTAATTGTCCGTGCTTTTGGGGTGTGTATGCGAGGTAAATGTGTGAATGAGCACGTTTTGAATTGGTCAACCCCCAATTGTTGGTGGGTGGGTGGTTGAGAAGAAACTTTGTACGATGCGAATAATATGCGGAGAAATTTGAGATGGGATTTCCTCTTGTTGGTGTTTCCGACTGAATTTAGTATGTGCATTTAGATTGAAAGTTCCTCTCTATTCCTCCAATATATTACACACAGTCCTATGGTGTGTTGGTGACACACAAAGGCATATATACCCACAAAAGCTCACCATTCATGGGGCAATGAAAGGGAACACATGAGGATATGTTTGTTTAAAATTTTCCGCGAATATGTTCACAGTCAATTTGTGGAATTTCATGAAGCGAGCATAAAATGGGAATTCATGAATAGAGCTTTTATATACCTATATATGAAATAGGTTATGCATTATGTTTTATTTATGTGAATTTCATTGCTTAAAAATATAATGCAATAGATACTGCTTTTCTTTGCTCACTTTTACTCATAGTTTAGTGTAACAAAACATTTTCTTTTAAAAAAAAAGCTCTGAGGGTGAAAAGAAGAGCTTTTTCAATGGATTTAACTATGGAAACGCTCATATGTACATACATTGGAGCTTTGCATTTTATTAATTTTGTGCTTTGTATGAAAATTTTAGCTGTGATTTTTTTTTGATTAGGTACTCACAAAGTTTGTGTGGTAGGTTAAAAGAAGCACAATAAGACTAAGAGAAAGAGCAACATTTCTTTTATGTACTTCCAAACCACTACACATTGCTATATGTATGCTACACGCAGAACACGCCCAATTTTTAGCCAATTACATTTTCATATGAATCGCGAGTCCTTTATTTTCTTTTTTTGGGTGTTCTCTGTGGTTGCTTCCCGTTCTTCTACATACCTACTTTTTTTTTATTTAACTGTGCGTATCACTTCGTTATATCCATCAAGTTGAAAGCTCAGAATGAAAATGTGTCGTTTTTTTTAAGTCTATTTATGTGTGCTAAACTTTTAATTGGCTCTTTGTTGCCTCGTTAGCTACCTAGATGATTTTTTTTATTCACCTTATATTCTTTCTAAACTATACGCTGAATTGTATATAGAGAAATTAATTTCAATTAATGAGCACTATACTGGATGGATACACGTAATGGAAGTATTTTTACCACATAAACTTTCTTTTAATTATATTTTTTTTCTTTTTGAGTCTTTAAGTTTATAATTCCAATGAGATGCAGAATATCAAGTAAAACGAACAGAATAAATACTTTTTTGTACGGGTATTCAAACGGATTTTAAAAAGTAGTAAGAAAGAATAGGAGGATTGTTGCGAATGAAATGTGAATTGAATAATAAAGTGCTTGATTTAAGCACTTTCGACGGTATGCATTAAAATGTATCCCTCAAATAGAATTTTCAAAGTGCATTTTATGATAATTTTCAACTTCTTACCAATCGTATTATAATATTATAAACTTTGAAAATAGACCCAAATATACATATATATGTGGGAATGTGTAATCATTCTTGCAAATATCTTCTTATCTCTCAAAAGCCATGCTAGTATGAAAACCAAAAAGGAGATCCTTTCACCTCCTTCTATAGCTCCACGAGTCGTAAAGATTGTGTAGTGTATGTAATGCCTGTGTGAATATATTGTGAAATTTAATATTTATTTATTTGCGCATGTCTGTCTTTTGTTTCTCAAATACCCGGTGTTTGAAGTATATATACGTACACTTTCGGTTCCCTTTACTCCTTGGGCTCGTAAATATTCAACAACAAAAAAAAGTAAAAAGAATAAGAGTGTAATAATGAGGTAGGTACTTAGAAACAAATAACTGCGGATTCAAAAGCTCAAGAATATCTTTTAAACTTGGTGAAATATTACGCGAACCAAAATTCCAAAAGGATTATATTCGTATATTGTAATTTCGTTTGATGTATTAGACACCAAAATCTCTTTCATATAAATTCCATTGTGATGAAAAAAAATATATAGGTATGTATATCAGTTGATGCAATCCTAAACTTTAGCAAATGATGTAATTTAACTAAAGAAAATCCTACCAAAACTATTACATATAAAACTATATTTTTTGGGTGGGTCTATTCACTATGCCTTTATGTATTTTATTAATTTGGTTCATAAGTTTTGTCCTCAACGATTTAGCTATCTATCTAATTAAATTGATATTATAGAATGAAGAACTAAATTACGTAGTATTGACAGAGAACCATTGCTTTCTAAATAGACGAAAGGTAAAGACATCAACTACCTATCTAATATTACCTATATTTTAGGGTATGCTAATTTACCTTGATAAATAGAGAAATGTTTAATTAGTCTGAATTTTTTCTGTCTTCTTTAAATAGACCGTAAATTAAGAGAATTCAACCAGAAATTATTTTACATAAATTAATAGAATTAAACACTCTTCCTTACTCACAGATGTGATTTTCTATATTATTCTAATCAAACTATGTTGTAGGTAATAAATATTCAGTACCTTTAGCGTTATGAAATATGAGCCATAAAAAAAACTTGACTGACTTTTCATTGTGCTTCAAAACAATAAACTTCCTAAGACAAGCTTTATATAGATCTATAAAGGCGAAAATGTACATCGTGTGTATATAATACCTATGTGTGAAGAAGGGGCTGGTAAAATTCCCTTGAGGTAAACTTAAATAACTCTTGGGAAGTTCCTAGTTGGTAGGTACTAAAAAAATATAATATTGAGAGATGTGGTTGCTTTAGAAAATTGTGAGGGAAAAGCGAAGAAAAGTATAGGCAAATTATATTGAGGTGAGAGGGGGTTTTGTGTAGATTTATATGATGTACATATACCTACATACATACATTGTAATGTATGCAGTAAAAAAAAAGAGGAAAATGAATGTTATGTTTAAAAGAGGGAGAGAGAGAGAGAGAGAGTAATTCCCACGATGAATCCTTATATTTCCCTTGACGTGAAAAAATTTGAATAATTTCAAATAGAACCATATTTCCTTTTTTTGTATTTATATAAGATCTTGCTCATCCCTTAACCACCTCTATATTTACTTTTCTCTTTTTTTTCTCCTTCTCCTTTTACCAACAGAGAGTCATCATATATTTGTGGGTGATTTGAGTCCTGAGATTGAAACTCAACAGTTGAGGGATGCTTTCGCACCATTTGGAGATATATCGTAAGTTTATTTTTCATTTTTCTCCTTCACTGCCTTACTCATACATACAGAGTTTCATTCATTTTACCCCATTTTTCAATTTTCTTTTTGCATCAATAATTTATAAATTTTAATATTGAATTGAATGGGAAATGAAGAAACAAAAAAAAATACATCTATCATACAAAAATAATATATGTGCCTTCTTCATCATTTTATTCTTTTCTCCTTTTTTTTACCATGGTTTGTCTTCAAATAATCAGTTGGTATTCTATGTACGTGTCAATTGCAAATATTTGAAACATTGTAAAATACCGAATTACAGCAAAAAAGCACGGTGAGATTCGTATTTTTATTTTGCAAAAAAAGGAAAGTTTTCATATTACGAAACGATCCGAAAATAAAAGCACAAGTAAAATACGAAAAAAAGTAATAAAAATCATCTTAGAACTTAATCTTAGAAAAAAAAAGAAGAATTTTCTAAGATGAAGTCTAATAATTTTTTTTCAGAACGAAATATAATACAGATTTAATTTTAACTAATGAATCAAATCACAACATGAACGTACACAGATTGCTATTTTCTGTTGTGGAATACCAACTAACATAACTCTGCGCATTATCAGTATATTTTTTTCAAATCGTTCTGAACAAACACATTTTTAAATGTATATACATAATTTTTTTCCTTTGCAGTGATTGCAGAGTTGTTCGAGATCCACAAACACTCAAATCAAAAGGATATGGATTCGTTTCATTTGTTAAGAAGTCGGTATGTTGGATGGTATAGATAAGAACGATTAAATTATTCATAAGCAAAGTCACTCAACGCACTCGACCATTCTATATAGGCATTTTACATTATTCAAAAGCTTCAAAAAAGACTCAAAACAGGGTGTATCATTTTCCAATGATTTTTCTTCAGCTTCGAGATTTTTTTTTTAATCCATGAATTTTCTATTCCATGTTTACGTATGATTGTAATGAGTTCTAAGAAATGCAATGAAGTATCAAAAGAAAATCTATGCTAAAAAAAAGTCTTATATTGGGCCTAATTCAGCGACCAAGAAACCTTTGAAATCTTTAAATTTTGTACTGAAATTTCAAGATTTCAAGCGAGTTTCAAGGGTTTCTTGGTCGCTGAATAAGGCCCATTATTTGTGATAAAATCTAATAGTGCAATTTATATAGGTTGTTTTCCATAAACAAGAATTAAGCCATTTTCTGCATGAAAGAGAAAAAAACTTATGTACCTCTATGTATTTATGTAGTATATATAGCATTTTTGATAAAAATCATGCATTTAGCAAGGAAATTTATACCTATATAACAATCTTCAACAGCTAAAAGTATATGTACTGTACATAAATATTCTTTTTCCATGTAAATATGCATAGAGTTTTTTATTTTCTTATTTTGTCATACCTATAGGTATAAAATAGGAAATTTAAAAATTTTCTATTTTTAATTTTTGAACTTAACATTTTTCGACTAAACATTCCTAGCAAAATTAAAATGAATTGTCGTGTCCAATGAAAAATTAATTTTTCACACTTTTAATTTGAGAAGGAAAAATGAAACACCCTGTTTATATTCATTGAATGGGAAAAAGAGAGAAATCTGAGATGATTTTATGTTACAAAATATACACGCACATAGGATAGAATATATTCAATATGCCCTTTCCCTAACCCACCAATTTCCCCCAAAACGTACAAACATTGAGTAAAGATTGTATGACTTGTTGATAGAATCTTCAATGTTTCTTTGAAACTGAGACACGATAAAAAATAGTACTGAACCCGCAAATATCCCCGGCGAACGACGACAAAGTACTTGGTGTGGGAGTACTTAGCTACCACCTTTCTTTTTCATACCCGCTCTTTTACGGAATCTCGATGCTTGGGCGTTTCTGCTAAAAGCCCATTAGTCACCCTTCATAGAATATGAATAACATTCGCTTTTAATATTGAATACCTACATTACATTTTGTTCATTAATAAATTGAATGGATTTTATGTACGATACATATAATACGGACCATTTCGACCAAGAGAATTTTCTAGTGAGTAATATGAATATTTTATTGAAAATATAAATTATCTAAAATACATACCTTCCATTTTTTTTTAATATAAGAATCATTCAAGAATTCAACGAATAAATCAAAGAGAAAATGATTAAAAATTTACATGCAAAGTTCTTCAATACAACACCGCATTAGACCACTTTTAAGACATTTAAAGAAAGCCAAGAATAGGTCAAATCAGAAATATTGTAGGTATTTCTACCCTTGATTGAAGTATAATTGATTGCAATTTATGGTGACTTTGTATTTGTCGTATATAGCAAAGTTATAGTTTTGTTATCTCTTCTCTTTGCTCTTGCTTTATCTATAATTTTGAATAATTCTAATTCCATTTCTTTTCAAAAATTTGCACCTGAACAGGAAGCTGAAAGTGCTATAACAGCAATGAATGGTCAATGGATTGGATCTCGATCAATTAGAACAAATTGGGCAACACGGAAACCGCCCACAAATAAAGCTGATCGTAAGTATACAATACACATATGTATATTGGAAAAAAAAAACAAAATGTTGAAAAGGAAAGAAAATACATATATTACAACAAAACAAATAGATGACAAAAAATTACCTAATTTAATTTAATCTTTTTTTTTTAAATTGTGGTACATCAACAACAATCGTTTACGTATTATTTTTCTCTCTATATGGTCTCTTGACATAAATACGGTTGTGATGAAATCTTAATAAATTTCCGATGGGGCATGATAAATAAATAATTAACATGAAAAACAAGCAGAGATAATCAGAGACAAGATTCCGTATTTTTTTATACCAATGGCTTTGCCTTGTCTTAAGCATCTTCAAAATTTTTTATGAAAGAAAACATTTTTTGTGGAAAGTGTTATAAGGATAAAAAGCAAAACTTAAACTGGGAAAATAATTTGTACCCATATATACAATAATTCCTGCTATACATAATAAAATATGAAAGAAAAGCACAAACAGAGAAATAAATGTTTTTCTTTTTTTTATAATGGACAAGAGCATGTAAAATGTTATAAACAAGTTAATTGAAACATGAAGAAAATAAGGATTAAACAGTGGATTTAATTTTTTTTTAATGAATAAATAAGCATGAGGCGCTACAGATGGTTTCCACATATTTTTCTTTTATTTACAAAAAATAAGTTCTTTGTTGGAAAATTTCAAAATAGATAAATAGTACATAAGGTATTAAGAAAATATCAGAGACAATGTGATTGTTTATCCAATTTAATTCATTTAGAAGTTTTAGTTAATGTTCTCTTTTTTATTTCTTTATAATTTGTTTTAGCATAGGTTTTTAAAAGTAGTATATGGACAAATGGAATTTTGCATTAAAAGCAGATACTATATGCTAAGTTAATAGGTTCAGTTTAAGTTATAGATTGGATACTATCATACCTACCATAGAGGTATGATATACGTATAGTCTATAACATATACCTGAGGAAAGAGCTAAAGAAATTCTCAGAAATGTCATATTGGGCCTTATTCAGCGACCAGTAAACCCTTGAAATTCGCTTGAAATCTTGAAATTTTAGTACAAAATTCAAAGATTTCAAGGGTTTCTTGGTCGCTGAATTAGGCCCATTATTTCTTTTTTTTTTCTGTTAAAAAAAATGGTAAAGAGATTGACGTGTTTAACTTTTATGAAAGAATGTTATTAGAAAAAGAAGAATTATGTATTTCGTTTAAATTAGGTCATTGTACTGTTTTATATTGAACTTATTTCGATGTCAACGGAACAGAGGCTCTTCGCAGAGTTTTCTCTTAGCATAGATCTGTTTTTATTTTCGCATAGCTTCCATTTTGTTCCATAATACTTTTTCTAACTTCTATGGTAATCGTATGATTTTCATGTTTAATGATTGAGGTGATTCAAATTATTGTCTCTACTTGCCCATCTCTTTTTTCATTGATACCCGTGTGGATTTAACAGGTGCTTCCACCCCACAATGACACTCAAAACTCAAAACATGCTCTCACATTAAAGACCGGCGAGTGTGTGTGATCTACGAGACAGTGTGACCAGCTTCCACCCTCTTCTTCTTCTTCTACTTTCACCATTAAAGAAAACAGGGACAAATGGTGTGTCACCAGCATTTTGTGTCTCTCTGTGTGTTTTTTTTTTATTAATTTTTTTTCTAGACAAATTGTTGCGCCCAATTTTATTACAATTTTCTCCTTGTTTTTTTTCCTTTTTCTATTAAAAAAAAAAAACAACAACAATGTCAATTATTTTTAACGTAATTGTGTGCGTCACATTAATCAGCAAGACAAAGTATTTACAATGATGAAAAACATCCCAAGAAGATGATTAAAATATCTCTCACGTAGAAAGTATTTTTTTTCTTCCTTGTCTCTCGTTACATTTCTTGCCATATATATTTTTTAAACATTCTCTTACACCTTATTCTATTGCAGTGGCATTCTTTAAAAAAAAAACCTTTATTAAGATTTTTTTATTTTATAATATCAATTTCTTATTTTGCTAAAAAAAAGCAACAAACAGACATAATGTATATTACAATGCAAAATAAATCTCCTAATCATCAATTTTTTTTTAAATATTTATTTTCCGCAACACGCTCTTATTTTGTAGGTAATATATTTATTTTCCTTTGTAACAATTCCCTTCATATGAAATCTTATGACGTATACAACATAAAAATTAGATTGAGATAAGAATTACATTATTAGTAAGGAAAATAATATAATCACATGCTGGGCATAATATAATTATTAAGAAAACAAATATATCTAATATTATCTTTTTAAATATTATCAGAAATATATTTGAAATATCGGAATAAATATATTCATGAACGGATCTTTAAAATTTTAATAGAAAGCTCATAAGTTAGGATGATCTAATCACAATGAGTCTCTGCAAAAAAACAATGCAAAAATAGAATTATTTAACCACAAGCTTATACATATTAATAAAAGAAAATCGAATATTTGAATTTTATTATTCTCACAATTGGAATTTGAATTTTATTGCAAAGAATCGCTATATTTCATTCATCCCATGTAATTTTATAAATAATAATTCTTCATGAATAATTTCTTCTTCAAAGCAGAACTTACCTAATTTGAATATATTTTCACTGTTTTCAAGAAATCCATTGAAGATTTAAAAGAAAATTAAAATATTATTTTGATTAAATATAGGTGAATAATTTTTATAGATTCTAGAAATGATAATCTATTAAAATTTTATAGAATTTATTTAGAATCAGAGTAATTAATAGTTACGAAGGAGTTTCCTTTCATGTTTGGATGAATTTCAAGTTTTTTTTTGTTTTTAAATGATGATAGGTGGAGAAGAGAAAAGTTAAGATATATGCATGAAAGTAAATTATATGCCGCTAATATTGCATTTTCTTCTTTATTTATTTTTTGTTTTCTAATGTTTAATTTTATTTCATCTGTTTCCATGTTTTTTTTTGTTTCACTTTAAAAAAATGAAATTCTTTTTGGTGCATTCACCCTGTATGTTGTCCGAATGGCCATTTTCATTGTCATCTCTTCTTGAGTTTCTCAATTCAGTCATAAACAATACAAAAATACCTACTCTCTCAAAATAATATGACAATCAGCATTTTACATAATTCACACTTTACACAAAAAATATGAAAAATACTTCTTTTATTTCGGTTCAATTGCTACCTATTCTTATTTTTTTCTAGTTTGCAGGCAACATTTCTATTTTCAATGAAAAATTTACCACTGTATTTGAGAAGAAGCTACTAACTAATACTCACAAACAATTTCATTAAAATGTAACATGAAATATATTTTTTTCCTTAATTTCTTTTTGTTTCTTTTTACCCCCTTAAATTTTTTTCTTTCGGAATATAAATGAATAAAACCATATATGAAGCCTCTAAATGAATTTAATAGAAAGAAAGGAGTATTTATAGGTTACTCATGAGGTGTAGTTAAAATATAAAAATTTTTGTCAGAGAGAAAAAGGAAAGAAAACTAATGATTTTTTTTTCTAATGTTTCGCATACAATTTTGTAGAGCTTTTGTTCACAATCATCCCCTTCTCCGTCCGATAAAATGCAAAAGCAATGGCAGCAATAAGACACAGACTTATTGAAAAGATGGTCAAAAACCATAGCAAGTAAAGACACAGGGTGAATACGCTTAACATTCCATATTTTTATATATCTTATTATTATAAATAGGTAACATATTAGGTCGTGCACATTATTATATATATATTACTTATTACCATTATTATATATAAAATTAATATTCACATATCGATGTGTATCATGTAATGGTTGTTCCATTAAATATATCTTTATGTTGTTTGGACACAATTTTTTTTTAATTCGATATATTATACATTTTATTTCTTAAACTTTTTTAATCTCTTTTCATAAACAATATATTGCTGAGTTGATGCTTGGATGACTTTTTGCTTTTTTATGGGAAAAGAAGTAAAAGTATTTGGCACAGGACTTTTCTGTCTAATATACAGAGTGGCCAGGAAGTTACGTTATAGTTTCAAACTTCCTGTCCACTCAGTCTTTTATCAAATATTTCCATCCTCTTGAATAAAATATTTAGAAGTAAAATCTCTTAAAAGGACTCTTGGTAGTGCTTGTTGCGTGACATAAGACTACCAATGGTCTTATTATGTCTTTCTTATTTGCCAATTTTAATCATATAAGAATAAATATTCATCAAAAAGATCCTAATTACTATGAGAGACTTGAGCCAAATACTTTTACGTTCCCGAAGAAGTCAATCCATGGGTCGAAACAGGAATATATTCAAATATTATAGTAGTAGTGTAATACATTTTTTTTAATTATTAATATTTGAATAAAAAAATTCTTTATTGTACAATATTATTCCAAAATAATATTTTAATAATTTTTTTCATCATATTTTTTTTTAATAATATACAATTATTATAAAATGATAATACGCTTTGTAGATTATTGAAAATTTTATTACTTGTTACTTATTTAGGAAAATATTTATTTCATTCCAATTTAATTATTACAACAATTTAATATACGAATTTGACCATTATTAGAACACTTAATTAACTGGGTAGTGGTGTGCTTTCTTCTTCAGATTATATATTATAATAAACATATATATTGAAAGTAAATTATTACATTTAAAAGTAAATGTTATAACGTTTGGTAATTTTGATGTTGGCAAATTCTTTATTCGATTTTTATTTATTTCAAGTTGCATTATTCATAATTTTTTGTTTTATTTTTATATTGTAATATCGTCTAATCTTTTTTTTTATTTTAAATTTTTTTTATTCAATTTACAATATTCTTACCAAACCTCTTATTTTTTTTCTTTAAATTATTCCCAATGGTAAAAGTCTACACCTACCTTTTGACCTCTTTGTTCTTATTGACTTATCATTGAGTCTTTAATATATACCTACATATCATGAGAAATATCAACACGCCCGAAAATTATGAACCATTATGCTCCTTTGTTTTTCAACAAAGGAGTATGTATCACAATCTTTTGGCATGTCGATATAAAATTAGTTATCAAATCAATAACTAATTGAAAACTCAATGTTACTAATTTTATTTCAACTATTTCTCTCATATTAAATATCACCCTTTTACTCATTTTTTTTCTTTTAATATTTTTTATTTATTTATTCATGTTGAATAAAAACTATTGTGATATTTAAAGAAAAGTAAAAAAAATGGTAAAATTCTTTGAGAAAAAAAGATCAAATTAATTAAATTTTTTTTTATCTAAATGAAAAAGTTATATGTTCTTTTTCTTCTTTCCCAAATATTCTTGCAGTGAATTTGAAGCCTTTGACATTTGATGAAGTCTACAATCAAAGCAGCCCAACAAATTGCACAGTTTACTGTGGTGGAGTAAATGGAGCCCTTTCGGGATCCCTGAGCGAGGATATTCTTCAGAAGACATTCTCACCTTTTGGCTCAATTCAAGAAATACGCGTTTTCAAGGACAAAGGCTATGCTTTTATTAGGTAAACTTTTAATACCTATAACACAATTATGCATTTGATTTTATTTTTAAATTATATTTTGTTTTTTTGGTCGACTTTTTTTTGTAGATTTTCAACAAAAGAAGCAGCAACACATGCTATCGTGGCTATACATAATTCCGAAATAAATTCTCACCCCGTGAAGTGTTCATGGGGCAAAGAGAGCGGTGACCCAAACAATGCACCCACAATTGCAAGTCAGGCACTTAGCCACACCGCCTTTCCCTTTGGTACTGCATACGGACAGCAAGTGGCTGGTTATTGGTACCCACAGCCACCGACATATCCAACAACCCATACACCAACTGCTGCCCTACAAGGGCAATTTTTGCAAGGAATGCAGGGATATGCATATGGTCAATTTGCTGGATATCAACAAGGATATATGGGGTTTGTACAAAATAGCAGCAATTACCCTTTTTTTCCAACATTAATAGCATAAAATAGTATAAATAGTTTATATTACCTGACCCTTCAGTGGCTATAAAATAGATAAAAAATGGAGCAGGAGGGGGGTGGCGTCACATGCGTTTCAGAAGAGATCACTTGCCATAAAAACAGACTTCAACTTTTATCTTTATTTCAATTTCCCGCCTACTATTCTCTAACTACCAAGGGGGGTTTATCTGGACGAAATTATTCAGATCTTCGGAAATATTGGGATGATTCAGCAAGGAAAATCAAACAAAAGTCTAAGCCAAAAAATGTTAAATTCAAGCATAAAAAAAACACTTAAATCAAACTGAAAAATAGTAATGTTGGAGATTCGGTCAATTTGCAAATGTTGTGGGAGTCAAAACGCGGGATCTAACCTTTTGAAAATACTCTTTTATTATTTTTGCGACGTTTCGGAGCTTTATTTCTCCTTCCTCAGGCCTGCAAATACATTATGGACAATTTCTTTATATAACTTTCTAATTTTCTTTAACACTTTGAACTATTTTTTAAAAATTAATTGAAAAAATTCTAATGATTTTATATAAATCTAGTCAAGGCTTTTTTACATTTTTGTTATTGAGATTGATTCACATTTTTGGGGGGATTTTTTGGGGAATTATTAGGGGATTTTTTATTTTTCTTACATCAATAATTGCGGGTATTTTTGTCAAATTAATTTTTACTTTCTGCATCCACTTTGCACCAATTACGGTTCTCATCACCATGGCTTTTTGACTTGGACTGAGTTGCAGAGATCCCTCTGGTTTTTTCATTCCTCCTCATCACAGCTGAAGAACTCTTGTTGATCCTCTCTCGTGGTGTTTTCTCTCATCTTCACTCTCTGGAGAATGGATGAGTATGCTGTGCTGATGTACTTGGTGTCCGTTCTCTTGTTTACATTTTTTGATCTTGTGATATATATGTGTAGACTCTCCAAGTACTCCAATTTTTTGTTCTGCTCACATCTATCCAATACTTTCACTCTCTCAAATTCAAAATTGTGGCCTCTTCCCCGTGAGTGGGTAGCTAATGCTGATGCATCATTTCTTTCGTCTTCATCTTCTTTGGCTTGTTTTATGCTTCTTTTATGTTGTATGAGGCGATCATGAAGTCTTTGGGTGGTTTTACCCACGTATATTCGACCACATGAGCATGGCACCGCGTAGACAACTCCGCTGTCCTTCAAGATGTCAATCTTGTCCTTGAGGTTTGTGTAGAGGGATATGTTTTGGTGATGTGCTTTGAAGCCAATCCTCAGTTCTTCCAATTCAATGCTTAGGATTCTTTTGATTCTGTCGCTCAGCTGTGGGATATAAGTCATGGATCTATACACTATGTCCGTTTGATCTTGTCCTTCGATTAATTCGATTAATTATTCGATTAATTTGACAAAAATACCCGCAATTATTGATGTAAGAAAAATAAAAAATCCCCTAATAATTCCCCAAAAAATCCCCCCAAAAATGTGAATCAATCTCAATAACAAAAATGTAAAAAAGCCTTGACTAGATTTATATAAAATCATTAGAATTTTTTCAATTAATTTTTAAAAAATAGTTCAAAGTGTTAAAGAAAATTAGAAAGTTATATAAAGAAATTGTCCATAATGTATTTGCAGGCCTGAGGAAGGAGAAATAAAGCTCCGAAACGTCGCAAAAATAATAAAAGAGTATTTTCAAAAGGTTAGATCCCGCGTTTTGACTCCCACGAAAAATAGTAAATTAAAACATATGATGGATGGTACAGGAATTATAAAAACTTGGGGACATCTTAGAGGGAAATTCAATTCTCATTAAATGGCCAAAGGCTCCATCTAAATGCAACGCCAGAAAAGACTATTTGTGACTTAGGTACCTTATCGTGACTCAGCTTTTGCCTTTTATTGACTCAATTTTTAACTAATTTGTACTACAAAATATCTAATGTAGCCGCGAATTTTCACTTAAGGACACATTTAATTAAAATTTAGTAGGGGGGAGCGGGGTTAAAAAAGTCACTTAAGGGTTTAGAAAAAGCTCAAAATATCATATTTCCCAAATGGATAAAGCGAAATGTTTAGCTCATTTCTTTAGGAAATTTACTGCCCTACAACTCTTTCTCAGATCATTTTGTTCTATCTAGCTAGGAAATATGATATTTTAGACTTTTTCCAAACCCTTAAGTGACTTGATTAGCCCCGCCCTCCCCTATATTATTTTTTAACGATTTGTTCTTGTAAAGTTTTCATAATTTTTGAACAAAAATACAAGCAAAAAAGCAGTGAATTCAACCCAAAAAAAAGACTAAATTCAAGCCGATAAATATTTGGTTTTCTGTCCCAAAACAGCACAGAATGAGGAACAAAACTTTTAAAAAAAAATCATTAAAGCATAATAAAGGAACTAAATTGTAACCGAAAAATAGTAATTTAATGCTGAAAAGTAGAAAATTGAACCCAAAAACAAGACTAAATTCAAACCAAATTATCCTAAATACGTTTTTGGATTTTTTTCGGTTTTGAGTTGTTCGGTTTTTAGCAAAAGATGTTCATGTGAAGTCAAATATTCTGATTCGCTTAAAATATCAAAATATTTGCCAGATAAACACCCCTTGCTGACTACAAAATCCTCATAAATGATTCCTTTTATTAGTTTCCCAAAGATTTTTTTATATATCGTGTAAATAATCATTTGGGAAGTATTATACGTGAGATCGATATGTTAATGATTTTTCAAGTAGCATATTTATAATTATTTTTGACTATGACTTATGCAGAAATTTAAATAGCCAATAACATGTACTTTTTTTTCTTTGAAAATGCTTCCAAAAAATAACAACGCCAGTATGGGAATGCAAATACCTGGCACATGGCAAGGTGTTTCATCTCAACCACAAATACCAACTGCCCAGCAAATTGCTCAGGGAGTCGGCACGGGAATTCCGCAGACTGCTGGAGTTGTAGCTTATCCCATGCAGCAATTTCAGGTGAGGAATCCACAGGTATCGAGAGACAAATTTTCTTATAAATATAAATTGCAAAAATAATATAAATTTACCTTCGAATATATTCCATCCAAGTGTCCCACATTATATATTGGGTGACATTGGAAAATGACCTATATATTTGAATATAAGAACAACTTTTACATTTTTGTTTAAATTATACTTTGATCCCCCCCCAACCATTTTTTTTAGGTATTTCTTTAATTTATATATTTTGAGTTTTTTTTATCAATTGAGTTTTTATTTTTTATTATTATCATTATTTTGTCTTATCATATATGCATGCGTAAATTATTTTAAACTACTTCTACTTTTTATATACTCTGTCTTATATGGATAAAGAGTGTTTTGCTATATTTTTTTTCTCTATTGCCGTATACATATTATATTCTAAAAATCAGCTCTGTGCTTTCCCTTTCACTTCCATAACAAAAAAAAAGTATTTTTGGATATATCGTCAGTAATTATTTAAAAAAAAATAAGAAGAATCCCTGAATGTTTCCTTCGCGCCTTCTTACTCTCATGATGTTCTTTCTCACCAACCAAAAAAATGATCAAAGAGCAACAAAATGAAGAGAAAGACGCACCTTTTTCCACACTTTTTTAGAAAATTTGACTAATGGTGCTATGCAGGAAAAGAATGTCAAGAGAAAATGATCATGACATTTTTTCCTGACATTTTTTTGTCATTCCCTCTCACTCCCACTAATGTATTTCTATATCTTTCGTCTTTCTCTGACGCATGCTTCCGACATTTTCATCATTCTTTTCTGTGCACTCAACATGTTTTTCATTTCGTATTATTTTCTCAGTATTTGGGGATATTTTTCCATGAAAAAGTGAAAATGGGCTTTGCTGAAGTGTTCTCAGTGCCAGGAAAGCCGTGAAAAGTGGAAATTTATGGTCATTTAGCGGCCAAATATGTGAAAATGCGCGAAGTGAAAAATCAAAACATTCTTTCCCTGACCAATTTTTCTGTATTTTCACGACACAAATCACTTCCTGCAGGTTTTTTGGACTTTCCCACAGGTCATCTGCAACAAGGAAGGTCTGTGTGGGGGGCAGGAAAATGCTTCCTGGGTGGTGGAATCCCACCTGAACGCGGAAAAAATTGGTCCGGGAGTGAATGTTTTGCTGTAGAAACTGCACAGTTTTCACTTATTTGGCCGATAAATACCCACGATTTTCCACTTTTCAGATTTTCACAGGCACTTAGAACACTTCCACAAGCCGCTTTTCACTTTTCCCGAACTAAAATATCACAATTTACAGAGAAAATTGCAGAAAACTTACAAATACGTTAACTTCACAAGAGCTGGAAAAAGAATGTCAGAAAAAAACATCTTCCTGCGGCATTCTTTTTCAAGCTCTTGCGAAGTCAACACGTTTCTTAGTTTTCTGCAATTTTCTCTGTAAATTGTGATATTTTAGCTCGGGAAAAGTGAAAAGCGGCTTGTGGAAGTGTTCTAAGTGCCTGTGAAAGTGTGAAAAGTGGAAAATCGTGGGTATTTATCGGCCAAATAAATGAAAACAGTGAAGTTCGACAGCAAAACATTCACTCCCGGACAAAGTTTTTTCCGCGTTCAGGTGGGATTCCACCACCCAGAAAGCATTTCCCTGACCCCAAGCAGACCTTCCCTCTGCAGATGACCTGTAGGAAGGTACAAAAAGCTTGCAAGAAGTGATTTGTGTGGTCAAAATCCAGAAAAGTATCCCGTAAAAATTGGTCAGGGAAAGAATATTTTGATTTTTCACTTCGCGCATTTTCACATATTTGGCCGCTAAATGACCATAAATTTCCACTTTTCACGGCTTTCCTGGCACTGAGAACACTTCAGGAAAGCCCATTTTCACTTTTCCATGGAAAAATATCTCCAAATACTGAGAAAATAATACGAAATGAAAAACATGTTGAGTGCACAGAAAAGAATGATGAAAATGTCGGAAGCATGCGTCAGAGAAAGACGAAAGATACAGAAATACATTAGTGGGAGTGAGAGGGAATGACAAAAAATGTCAGGAAAAAATGTCATGATCATTTTCTCTTGACATTCTTTTCCTGCATAGCACCATAATGCATGAATATTTTTTTTAACTAATTTTTCTCTCTATATATTTAGATTATTTTGTGTGTGTGTATTGATGCTTTGTGCTAATTGTATATATACATTTTTATATATAGGAAATTATTAAAGCTTCTGTATTTGTCCAATCATTGTATTTATCACCAACAGGGGCGTAGCCAGATCCAAATTTTAGGGGGGGTTCTTACTTTTGAAATTGTACGACGGGATGGGGGGGGGAGGGTAGAAATTTCTTCTTCATTTTTAATTGTACGGCTGTTGAACCAATATGGTTACAAGCCTAGTTTTTGATTTCACTTTTTGTAAGAACAAAATGTTCTCACAGAACCGATCATTGGGTGAAATTCATTAGTCATAAGATCTCTAAGAATGTCATAAATTTTTTTAAAATACTTTTTTTAAAAGAATTTCTCAAGTTTTCTTAAGAAAAATTTGAGTTTTTTTAATGAAAATATAGAATTTCCAGGCTGATGCGGTTCAAATTCATATTTTTCGAAGACTCGATGATTTTTCGAGTAAAAAACATGTATTTCGCTCGATTCAAACTGAATTAAAAAATCTTAAGTTTGCCTAAGAATATCTTTAAAAATCATAAGTTTTTTTTTGAGAAAACTTGAAAAATCTTAAGAAAAATTAAGAAATCCTAAGACTGACTTAGTAGAGAATTTAACTCATTGTTTGAGTTTAAATCCTATCAGCCTTAAAGGTTTCAATTTTAAATCGAATATACGACATTTTATAAGTTACCGATTTTTTTTTAAAAAAACGATGACAAGTATTTTTTTTTAGATCGATTTGAATATAAAGAAGCCAGAGGTAGTCAAGCGGGATTGTTAGATGACCCGAAGGCATTGGGTAATATTCACTAGTCAGACAGTCTTAAGATTCCTTAAGAAAGGCTTCAGTTAAATTTTTTTAAAGTTTTCTTAAGATTCTTTAAGTTGGCTTAAAATTTTGTAAGAAAAATCTAAGGAATCTTAATTTTTTTCCTAAGAAATCTTAAGTTTTCTTAAGCGAAACTTAAGATTTTTAAGTAAATTGAGGAAAATGCATATTTGTGATGATTTTTACGAATTTCAATGCCTGAAGACGATCAGAAAATGTCATCGAAAAATGCATTTTGCTCGATTTACTTAAGAAATCTTAAATTTCGTTTAAGAAAGCTTAAATATCTTAAATTTTTCTTACGATCTTAAGTTTTTCTTTACGGATTCGTAAGAAACACATTCTTAAGAAAACTTTTAAAAAATTTTAAGAAAATCTAAATATTTCCTGAGAAAACTTTAGTCTGTTATGTTAGTGTCTGACTAATGAATTTCATCCAATATCAAATGGATTTTGAGTGACACTTCTCAAAAAAATAAAATAAATAAAATTTTCAAGAAATTTTCGATCAGTGAATCAGAAAATAAAAATTTTTGTGGCTATTAATAGTATTTTGGTAGCTCTGAATTCTTGTTTTTTTTTCTTTTAAACATTTATTGATCTCATCCAGTCTCTCAGCCATTTTACTTAATGTAAAATGTAAATTGTGAATGTTTTAGATAAAAGAAAATGAGAAAAAACGATCCCTAAATCGAAAATTTTAGCGATTTTTCTGATACTTGGTCAAACTGTTCTTGAGTTAATTTGGCTCGAGGGGGGGTTATAACCCCCAAAACCCCCCCCTCGCTACGCCCCTGATCACCAAATAAAAAGCTCTAATAATCGCAATATTCTAATTGAAAAAAAAATCGTGAAACAACTTTTCTAAGCGCGTTCTAAGTTAACACACACATAACACAGAATATAGAAACAAACTTAATACGTTTTGGTGAATATTCTAAATGTTCAATAGTTTTTATTTTTCGAAAGACATGATAGGAAATTTGACAATAAAAAATAATTCTTTGAGGGTTAATACATTATATAGGAGAATAGAAAATAAAATGAAAACTTGCATGAAATCAGATAGGTTTAAATTGTCCTTTTTGCTTTTCCTAAAGGACACAAAAACATATTTTTTAAATAGGCGCATTACCTATATGTTGGATCTGAAAAATCCATTGAAAACTAATCGACAAAACAAATGATATATTCCAGTCAAAAGAAAAACTGCATTTTACGTTATTTCTATTTAAAATGGATTTTTTCTTTATATTAACCTTTTTCCTAACATCTTATATTTTTTTGTTCTTAAATATTCCTTTTTATATATTTACAGCTAACTGAAGATGAATGGTTAACGCCGAGTCTTCTAGTCTAGCTTTATTAAAAATGAAACAATTTTGAAGAAATGAAAAACGTGAAAATAATTTAAAAAAAAAAACATTGAGCATTTAACAATATAGAAAATAAAATGTTCTCTTATCTTAATCCTAAACATGTTATCTTAATATATAAAGCTGAAATGTTTGTTTGTCTGTGGCACATGAACTCCTCCGAAACGGCTGGGCCGATCTTGATGAAATTTGGTATGGGGGTAGAGGGGGTCAATACGAGTTGCAAGCGCTATATGGGATTCCGCCCCAACCCCCCTTTAAAGCGCCCCCACAGAAAAATTGATTTTTTCCATTTTCTACCTGTTAAAGGGTCAGATAACGGGATTTTTTTATTTGAAAAATTTTTCGGGGTACCTACCGTATTATTCAATTCATCCCCCTTACTAATATACGCCCCCCTTTTATAGCTTAAAATGGAGTTTGCTCACACGTGATTGGGGGCTCGGGTTGACTAGTATGAATTATATGGAACTTGCATGCATACATGTAAATGATTAATTTATTTATAGAAAATGAATATTATACTAGACGCAGTGGAACAAAGCATTGAAAAAAAAAAGAAAATGAGTTTTTAAAATGAATTAAAAAAAATCTGTGAGAGCTACAAAAAAAAACATTTCATTAATTAAAAAAAGAAAAGGCTGGTGCTCTTGAAAAGAAAGAATCACAGCTAGAAATGATTTCATTGACCCTATTATAGTAATATTTAAACACCAATATTTTCCATTTGATTATGAAATAAAAAGAAAACTTACAAATACATTATTGGTATAACCACATTATGTGGAGTACTAACTAATACGTTATTCCACTGTATATGATAAATTCAATATGTCATAATGAAATATTCAAAATATTGACTTTTAAACATTAATAAAACATGCTTAATAATGGGAAAATAATAAAAAATAAATTTTAAAGAAATAACATGTGAATCCTTTGAAATGTTTGTGGAAAGTCTTTATAATGAGGAAGGAAAAAAAAGAGACATTAATAAAAAAAATTAATTTAAAAAAATATGTCTAAAAATATGTGGAAAAGCGATTCTTTAAGAACTTTAGTCGTAGCAAGGTGTGTCTCAGTTGTATTAGATAGAGAGAAGTACAATTATACCCCACTTTGTTAACTCCTCGATTTATTTCTTCTTACTAATTCAGCGAATTGGGGCAGAAAATCGACGAGTTAATAAAGCGGAATGTGAGTGTAAATGAAATTAACAACGAACATATTACAAAAAGGAGGAGAATATTAAATCTATTGTTTACTTATTTTTTTTTTTAATTTTGTCATTTTATGGAGTTAGCTTAAGCTAACAGTGACGATTAGAAGAAATTAACCATAGAATGATTTTTGAAGCATGACATTTGATCTCATACTTCGGATTTTTGGATCGAAAAGGACGTGGAAAACAAGGAAAAAAATTATTATATTGCGTAACAAAACGCATTACAAAAAAAACCAATTATATGATATTACTATAGTATATTATGATTATTATTATTAAAAAACAAAAATGAAGAGAAATATATATTTAAGTGCAGTTTATAAACCAAAAAAAAAGTTAATTGTAGTTGCGCTCTTGCGTAAAAGGAATAGTGGAAAAATTTTGAATAAAAACGGTTCTAGAGAACCAATAAATAATTATATTTACAGTATAAATAAAAAATATACCCCAAAAGAGAAATGAAGGCAAAAAAAACTATTTAAAAAAAATTATATTAAAAAATATACAATACCAATTACCAAATAATATATTAAAAATAGACATTATAACTATTACTGAAAGAAAATTTAAAAAAAAAAATGAAAAAGCGAAATATGAAAATAAGAAAATTAATAAAATAGAGAAGAGATGGAAGTTATGGATAAAATCATATTAGGCAAAAAAGTAAAACTAAAAAAATGTATTAATAGCATAGAAATAAAAGTAGTGTTAAAATAAAAGAAATGAAGGTAAAAAAAGAATATTATACCTACATTAAATACTTAATATTATTATTAAAACTATGTTATTGAAAGAAAATTTTCATGCAATCCCAAACATAGACCGCTACTATATATTCTGATAAAAATTAAAGCATTTATGATTTCCGAAAACATTTATTATACACAAATTACATACTTATATTTTCTGTGACGAAAACAAATCAAAATGCATGAACTTTTTCTGACAAAATTCACTTTCAAGTTCTCTAGTATCATTTGTTCTAGATTCAAGATAATTGTTTTTTTTTGTTGATATTAGAGAACCCTTAAAAAAATAACATACTTATTTCAAATCCACATTGCAATTTATTAGAGAAAGTAAAAACAACAATGAACAAACTTTCTCCGTGTTGTTTTAATAAAAAAAATTGAAAGACCAAAAAAAAACATCTGAAGAGCATTCTAATACATAAGTTTTTATTCTGAATCATAAGAATTTTCTAAAGGAATCTATGATTATCAGGTGATAAAAATCAAATTCTCAGAATTATTTTTTTTCTCAATATATTAAAGGAAAATAATCTTGCTTCACCTTTAAACTTTTTTATAATTTTATAATATTGACAAATCCAAAAAATTCTTTAAATGCTCTTCGAATTAGAATAAAAAAAAGAGTTTAAAACGGACAAAACAGTTAAAAGTGAGTCTTCAGAGGATCGAAAAAATGTGATGTTAGAAGTCTTCTTGTTTACACTTTTTCTTGGAAAGAGAAAAAGGAAATGATCTTAGATCAGTTGGAACTTGAATTGTTACTTAGAAGCAACTTTCAAAAATAAAATTCATATATTTATTTATAAATAAAAAAAGGTTTAGAGGGATCAAAGCAAATGGTTCTCTATGTTATTATTAACTTTACATTTTTTTAAAATTCTTTTTCAGATGCTCTAAGAACATCCCTGAAAATAAATTTTCAAAATAGACAGAAATTAACAAAATTAGGATCCTAATATTTCTGAACACTCTTTTCCAACAGTCCAACATGCAACAGAAAGAGCGAAAAAATTTAACCACGAAAAGCCGAATGAAAGGAAATGACAATCAAAAATATCAGAATCCTAATTTTTTTCAAAATTAAAATCTCTGAATAGCACCATAATTTTTTTTATCAGTGCATAGAGCTAAAATTTTGCACTGAAAATTAATTTATAAATATACAAAAAATTGATCAAATCAGTTCTTAAAGCATCTGCTTTTTTTCTTCTTATTACCCTATTATACCATATATATTATATATAATTTATATATAATATTTTTTTGGGTAATTCCACAAAAATGATATTCTTCCAAGCGAAAGGCAAAGCAAAAATGTTTTCACCCTTCTGTCACTTTTTTATAGAAGCAATTTGTACAACGAATTTGTAAAAAAAAAATAACATTTAAATGAGAAAAAATATTTAAGCCTTAGCAAATGGGTAAATAAATTTGCAGATAAACAAAAATGTGTAGAAGAAAAAGAGTTGAAGGAATTGTTACGTCATTTTGTGGATCATTGAACAAAGGAAAAAAACCAACATAGAAATTAGTTAAGAAAATTAAAAAAAAAAAGAAACAAAACATACATATATATTGGGAATTGGAAGCGCAACAATTTTGCTGGTGGATTAAAAAAAGAAAACCTTATTTGTAAAGATATTAATATCTTTATTTAATTAATTTAAATTTCAACGTATTATTTCAATGAACTGTGATAGTTCCACTGAATTATAAACTTTCTTGCAATGCATATCTCATACATAAAGTATAAAAAATTAAGATATAAAATTAATTGTATAATAAACAAAAGTAAATAAGTACATATTTATTAGAATTTAGTTGTGCAAAAAATTTATTCGTATTTATTTATTTCCAACACTGTTTAACCGCTTTTATAATTATCAATACTTGTATTAAAATGAAAAGAAATTAGAGTCAGAACTGCTTTTCCATTTTCTTTTTATTTTCTGAAACAATTTTTACATGAAACAAAATTTAATGAAGAAAACATTAAAAAAAAAATACCAGAAAGTTTTGTGTTGGACCAATGTAATGAAAATTATCTATGATAATCAACTTATTATACATATAAATATTATGAAAAAATCTATATTAATATATAAAGAATAGTTATTAAATAAAAATAAGAGAAATACAACAATCAAATTTCCGGTTAGTGAGAAAATTTAGGAGAATGGTTTGTACTTGGCAAAGACAAGATTTTAAATGAATAGAAACAATTATATGAGAGCACAGAAAAAGGAACCACGAGTTTTCAAAAAAAAAAAAAAAACAATCCTGATGGTTGCGCATGTCCTTAACCGCAAGAAAGATGGCATAAGACGTAGCTATTAATATCAATTTACCGCATAAACTACAATACTTTACCTACCCCTGATTAAACTTTCAAATTGGTTAAAACTAATGTTGACTCAATTACCTTATTTAGACTCAGTCTTGGCCTTATGTAGACTAAATTTTTTACTAATGTAGACTCTGCCTTTCCTTATGGTGACTCAATTTTTTTTTAACTTAAGGCGACGTTAAAAAAAAGTAAGACAGCGAATATTTTAACTGAACAGAATGTTATTAGTGGAATAGGTATTGATCCATCAAAGGAAGTCTTTTTGTTTGTTTGTGATAAGCGAATTCCTCCGAAACCGCTGGGCCGATCGAGATGAAATTCGGTATGGAGGTGGGGAGAAAATTGTTTTTTTTTTCAATTTTTTACCTGTTGAAGGGTCAGATATAGGATTTTTTTTATTCTAAATAATTTGTCGGGGTACTCTATTATTCACCCCCTTCCTCCATCTATACGCACCCCTATTATAGCTTAATAATTGAGTCACCATTAGGTAAAAGTTGAGTCTACATTAGTTAAAAATTGAGTCTACATAATGCAAAGGCTGATCATAAGGGAAAATTTGAGTCGCGATAAAGGTATTGAGTCAACATTAGTCTTTTTCGGAGTCACGATGAGATGGAGTCCTTTCAAATTCACAACCATCTTTTTAAATACATGGGGAAATTAAAGATGATGGTAATGGTACACCGATTTGTCTAATGTGGACCCCCATCTGAGTTTCTTAGGTTTTAAATCTTTTGGTGTCCAAGAAATCAGCCATCAGAGTTCCTTTTTTTGTGCTATTCAAATCATTATACTATGGAAAAGAATTGCAGAGAAGTAATTTAAGTAAAATAAAATATTCCTAAGCAAATAAATCAATGATTAAAATTACATTGCTAAATTAAGTATGAATACAATGAAAAAAAATCTTTTTCCTAAATTATTGACTGTTTTTTTACAGTTTATTTTTTAATTAATTTATTTATATCTCTTCCTATTTATTTATATCCTTTAACAATCGAAATTCTATCTTCATGTATAAAATTCTATGAAGAATAAAAATTCTGTTTTCTTATGTAAAAATAAAAGAGAATATTTCAGTTGATTTGAAAAGAATATTCAAATAAATAGATATATTATTTAAGGTAATATAATAAATAAAAAAAAATATACAAATAAATAATCCCTAAATCAAACGATATTGAAATGGAGATAAATAATTAATTCGTTTTGGAACAGAAAAAAAGTTATAACGTTACATATGTTACACACATAAACAAAGAAAACAAAACTATCTCCATTTCACTAATCATTAAATTCATAATGATGATGCCACTGATTATAAAATACACATAGAGATGAAAAGTATAAATTATATGCTAAATTAGGAAATAAAGAAGAAGAAAAAAACTATTAAAAAATGGCAAGAAAATTGTCTAAAAATCAAGGACTGATTTTGTTTTCCCTTAATCGAAACTTATATTCAGGCATTTTTGTTTTTATTTTATTCTTTTTAACAAAATAACTAATGAAATATTTAGCAATGTAAAATTATTACGTTCAAAATGGAGTGCGAATGAAAGTAAGTAATTTAAAAAAAAAAAACGAATTACTTACAAGAAATCATTATAAAATGCTTACATTTCGAGACAGAGTGATATCGTGTTTTCAATTTACATGAAAACTAATCAGAACATTTTGAATAAAACAAAAAAGTGATAAAAAATAATTTTCTTTTGGAATGAAAATGGTTGGGCATGGAACTATATAGCTATAAATGGTACATTTAGCTATATATGGAAAGTGAAGTGAATGCATTATTAATTTTTGGGGTGACAGTTTGAAAAAAAATGAGAAGAAAAGAAATTGAACAGAATCAATATAATATCACAGATTTTAATCAAAAAAAATTGTTAAATGAAAAAACATAGGCATACAAATTATGTGTAAAAGAAACATTCAAAAGCACTAAGTTTCTCTTTAATTCCCTTCTCTTAAAAAAAAAAGGTTTTTTTAGTCTGAAGATCTGTATTATTTAACAATATTGCTATATTTTTTCAACAATTATAACAAGTATGTACTTTCTATGTATGTTCAACAACGCACAATTTAACTATTTCCCAGCACATGAAATTGATATTAAATTGTTAAATTTTTTTTTTATAAGTAAAATTAGTTATTCGTTTGATAACTAGAGACTACCTATATTAATATTTTATGATAAATTCCCAAGGAGTTGGCACAAATAACATTTCTACTCCTCCTCCTATTCAGTGACTAAGAAATCCTTGAAATCCTTAAGAATTTCAAAGATCAAAGAATTCAAAGAAATCCTTAAAATCCTCAAGAATTTCAAAGATTTCTTAATCACTGAATACGAAACCATTATTATTAATTAAAAAACAACTAATTATTTATTTTAGAATAATCCTATATTATGGCCCCCTGAAATATTTTGCTCGCGACTATCCTATTTATGAAAAAAAAACACATAAGCAATTTCTTAGTGATTCCAAATTATTTCTTTGTCTTGTCAGTCTTATCTATGAAACTATAGCAAAAAAAAATTGAATGTTTGTTCCAAAAAAGGAACAGAAAAAAGAAGAAATTAAAAAAATATGTATTAAGAAAAAAAATCCGTGCAATTATTGTACATATTTGTATGTCTATGATCGACCTTGATCTCTCTCTATGATATATTTTTTGCCAATGACAATCAAAATTTTGATGTGTATGCGACGAAGAATAACTTACAATCCAAACTGTTAGAAGAATATAGAAAGAGGGATCATCAAGAGATAGATGAAATAATGTAAATTATTCAGAATAGTTGTGAACAAACAAAAAATGTGAAGAGTAATTTACCTGTATACATTTTATTGGTAGAAATGCACAATTGATCCATTCAATTCCCGAAATTTGGATACCCTTCTTCCAGGATATCATCAATTTAGAAGACACGCACACAAACATAATATGATCACTGTTGTGATGGAGTAATATCGCCAAGGAATCCATTTTAACAGGCCAATGTGTAGTCAACAATCTCAAAGCTCAAAAGTTTTTTTTTTAATATCTATATGGTATTTATTTTGTGGAAACTGCTGTAATTTTGTTGCTTAATATATATTCCTTCTGTTTTTCCTTTTATTAGATCATTGTATTATAGAGCTTTATGTCCTTCCTAAAGCTAAATTTCTGTAAAACACACCCAAACACAGCTACAGCTAAATAAATAAATTTAAAAAAAAACTCCTATGTTGCAATTTAATTGTATGGGAAAATATGTGAAGGATTATGAAATAGATAAGAGAAAAAAATTACCCAGCAAATGTCAGTCCTTGAATATAGCTCGTAGGTATTTAAGAGAACAAAAAAAATACTAAACAAGTTATGAATATAAATTAAACATAAAGAAAGAAGAAGAAATATTGTAACCAAAAATATGTATGTAACGTAAGGTGGAAATAAAGAAAAAAAATCTTCTTCAAAAAACGTATTTTTTATATAAAATTTCTATTTTTGCAATTGTCAAAGGTATAGATTTCAAAATCTTCTGGAGGAATCTGTTTTAAAAAACTTCTTTTTTTAGTAAGTAAAAAAAGTAAGTAAGTAAAAGTAAGTAAGTAAAAGTACCTACAATACCTACAATATTGTGGTACAATGATTAAAAGCAAAGTTCTGTCTGCTTTTTCTTCAAAAAAAATTCTCTATTGAACACTCTTTCATGAAAGTTCTCTCAGATATTCTTACCTCAAACAAAATTCTTCAATCTAATTATTATTTTCATTATTTATTTATCTTTCTTTTTCTTCCAATATTTTTTCTGAAATTACTTACGAATTATATCCCTTTTAAGTAAATTAATTGTGGGATCGAATATTCAAACAAATTCGATCTATTTTCATCTTTCTCTCTTAATAAATCCCATGAAGTATTTTTCCAATGCTCCAAACACTTTTTTGTAGCATAATTTCTTTTGTTTTATGTTGCATGCCTTATTCTTGCAATAAATCGATAAAAAAAAAGTAAAATTAAGACATTGCATTGATTGAGTTCGATTTGAACTCAATTTATGCGGTAAAATAAAAACCCATGGAGGTCTCTTTCAAAAAGCATCATAAAAAAATGTCTATGTTGTTTTTGCCAAATACCGCGGAAGGTCACAAAGAGCACTTACCTACACGGGGAGCCGTGTATTGTGCCCCATAAAGAAGACATGCGTAAAAATGTGCCAAATACGCGCGTGAGGAAAAAAATCCCCTGCCTGTCTCTGATAGTACAATTTATTGTTTTTGAATTTTTTACGATGTACGATGGGTAGGTATTTAAGTCAGCTCCTGAATACATTTTTTGCAGTTCATCGCAAGAAGTTCCCGCAATTTTTTTTTCCATTGTCCTCCCTTTCTGCGTTGAAGATCTTCCCTTCCCGCCAAATAAAAAAAAATGGAGAAATTAATCATTTTTGCTGTGAGTCTTTTTGCTATGGCAATCGCAGCACCATTGAGTGATTCAAATTCAACGTCCCGTGCAACGGATATGTGGAGCGAATATATAAATTTATCTTTCCTCGGACCCGGAATCTTTGGTGTGCCCAACGAGAATATTGGGAAGGTATTGGAAAATTTTGCCAATATTAAGGGGAATCCTGAGGAGCAGGGTTCCTACCTCGAGGGTGATTTACTCATTCCACTATCGAGAGCAAGAAATGGGCTTGTAGCACAGGCAACAAGATGGCCAAATGGTGTGGTTCCCTATGAAATAAAAGGATCATTTAGTGAGTAATTAATTACCTACTAAAAGAAAGATCTTTAAAGTTCTAACTAAACGTGTGTGTGTGAATGAAATGTGTATTTCAGGTGCATCCGATATGGCTATGATTGAGAAAGCCTTTAAGATGTTTCACGCTCATACTTGCATTCGTTTTGTACGTCACACCAATGAGGCGGATTACATTAAAATCGTATCAGGTCGTTCGGGATGTTGGTCAAGTGTGGGACGCATTGGGGGTCCGCAGGAGGTGAATCTCCAATCACCGGGATGTCTCAACCAAATAGGTGTTCCCATCCATGAGTTCCTCCATGTTTTGGGCTTCCTCCATGAGCAGAATCGTTCAGATCGGGATAAGAGTGTCCTCATCAAGTGGCAAAATATCAAACCTGGCACTACGGACAACTTTCAGAAAGCCAATGCTGGAACAACGAGCAATTACGGTGTCTCATATGACTTCAACAGTGTCCTCCACTATTCCGCACATGCATTCTCCGTCAATGGGCAACCAACAATTGTAGCTAAAACGAAGACTTCTGCAAATATGGGACAGAGAAGGGGATTTTCTCTGGGTGATCTGAAGAAAGTTAATTCCATGTACCATTGCAGTTCAAATCAGAAAGGCCCCCTTGTTAAGCCCACAAGAAAGGGGGGAGTACAGAAACCTCAGGCACAGCCAGAAGGGACTTTTTTTGAGAATGTTGCCGCTGGAATAGCTAATTTATTTAAACCATAAAATAATTTATTTTTTCTTAAGTTTCTTCCTCTGATGGAACTTATTGCTCTTTAAATTGGAAATTAAACAAATAAAGATTTTAAGGAGTACGAGAGTAATCACTAAAAGACATAGAGTAGAAGGTAATAAAATTTCCCAAAAATTCATTTGATTTTTCAATTGATAACTCAACTTGTCATACTCAGCAATAATTTCAATCCATGAGAGTGCTTTTGAGCGTGGTGATCCCTGTAGTTGCCATGCTTTTGATATATTCCCAGCAGTCTCCCTGAAATGCTTCTTTTCCACAATTTGGAGAATTTTCCACTCAAGCTCATCAACTGTAAAGGAGTTAATATTTAAATCAAGACCAAGACCACGAGAGACAGCTTTGGCAATATTTGTATGTTGATCCATAAAGAGAGGTATCCCGAGAATAGGTACTCCATACCAGGCAGCTTCTTGCACACTAAGAAGTCCACCGTGGGTGATGAAAAGCGCCAAATTGGGATGTTCTAAAAATGAAAAAATAAATCTTCTTTATTCAATTTTGTGTGAAAATTTCATTTTTCTTTTCTTACCGAGAACTTTATTTTGATCCAACCAATCGATTGTTATGATATTTCTGGGCCAATTTGATGGTCTTCTTCCCTCATACTTCCATATGAAGGTAAAATTGCTGAGCTTTTGGAAAACTTTAATGAATTTTGAAAGAATTTCCTCACCTAGTAGATCACTTCTCATGTTACTGCCCAAAGCAAATAAAATTGTAGGCCTTGGCGAGGAGAGAACTCTTTCAATTTCATGTGGTAGCCAACCTTCTCTGTCCACATGGAGACCTCCCACATTCACCACATGAGCTGGAAGGGGTATTCCAGCATCCAAGAGAGGTTCTCTATTAATGAGAATTACCCTTGATTCCTGCTCAATGACTTCCAAATTAACTCCGGGAAAATATCTTCTAGCCAGGTGAGTTTCGCGCGGCATAAAAATTACTTTCCTATACATCCAGTCCCACAAATGTACACCCAGATTCGCCATTTTCTCCCAAAAGTTCATCTCAGCTGGGAATCCAGTTGAAAAATGCGGAGAAAAGGGCGCTAAAAGAGACTCTCCAGCCACTGCCCATGTGTTTGGTGGTGCACCAAAGGGACTCACACTGATCAGCGGGGGATTATTGAATTTCTTCACAAAACCTAACATTACTTGACCCAGGGAGAAATCATGAATGATGGCGGAAAATTTAAAATTATCCGGATAGTCCAGTAGCTGTTGAAACCCTTGAGTTGATGTTAGTTTTTGCGAAACAAAATGATAGAAATCATAAGATTCAACCACAATGCTCCAAGGATTCTTAATCTCCAAATCTACTCCATCGCTATTTCTTCCTGCATTCCATTCCAGCTGTACATCTTCGTAGACATTTTCCATGGTGATAAAGTGTAAATTGGGTTGGGATTCTTCAATTTCAACAGTGAGAACGGTGAGGTTGTAGCCACGTTGCATGAGCTCCTGCATGAGAGAGCGATTCCAAATATGATGACTAGGTGAGGGAACACCCATAAGACAGAGAATATTTCCGCGCCATTGGACACCACTCGCGTAAGCTGTGTGGAGACACCACAGGTACACAAAAAAGACAACAATGAGAGGCTTTTTCATCACCAATCACCGACTACACTGTACACGCGGAAAAAATTGTCAATGGAATTGCATAACGATTGAAAATTCCAACAAATTTTTTACCTTCACGCGGAATTTTTTTTTCTTTACCATCGCCTTTATCTCTGTACATTCAGTATCTAAAGCTACATAGGTACAAAATACGATTGAGGTGAGAAAAAGCTCTAAAAATATCTTTATATAGGTATTTAACGTTCCTCTTAAATCTCCATAATTCCCTTTTGTGTTAAACTTTTCAGCAAAAATTCAGAACATTTTTTTTCTTCAATTATATTCCTTTTCAACATTTTCTTTTTACTTATCACGAAACTTTGAGAAGTAATTATTGTCAAATATAAAAGACAACTAAAAGAAAAATAAACCTAATTTTACAAACGAGCCTACAGCGAAGGTAACTTACCTTCACCTTCATTATTTTATCGCATTCCAATCGTCAGTTGGGGATTATCACCTCAAAATTTATAGCGCGAGAGTGGATATTTTTTCTTCACATCAACGTACAACACCACCATCGCCATTGCTGATTGAGACGATGAAGCGTATTTGCCAGAGATTCCTCGCGAGACGACTTCCTCTATTTGATGAAAGAATAAAATAGACTCATCCACCGAAAGTTCAGCACTGACCTATTAAATACGAGCTCACCAGGAATGAGAGAGAGAGAGAGAGTGAATTTTGGCGATTTTAATAAAATGTTTTAATAATAATAATCCAATAGAGATCAAAAGAAGAATAATCTTCTTTGTAAACATTATATACCATCTCCTGTGTGTTTGCATCACTCGTGCCACACAGAGTTAGCAGAGAGTGTTGTACCACCAAAAAGAAAAAAACGAGTAAATAATTGGAAAATTGATGGAAAATACACAAAATTTTCTTCATTCTTTTACTTCTATCATATTTTTCTTCTTTATTTTTTTTTTTGTAGGGGGAGTGTGGGGGAAATGACTCAATCACAACATAAAGTTCCCTACTAATCACTTCACCGGAAAAGAGATTAAATGGCCATAATAAATGGCCTGATGAATATTAAAATGGGAATCGATGCGAAAAATGTTACGCTAATTCCTCAAAAAAAAATCTTCTCTCTCTTTCACCCACACAACACTATCAGAGTGAACAAACAAAAAATAAAATAAAATAAAATAAAGTTGAGGCTTGTAGTTCACTTTCTGTGCCCCCAAATATCAACCTCACTATTTCTCCGTCTTAAGGCATTAAATGAAATTTATTACTTTGTAACAATTATAATCTATCTCTTCTATTATAAAATTAAAAATAGAAAAAAAAAATTTGGTGATTATTCTGTGGGCGACATTGATATAACTTCTTTTCTTACACATTTTCTTTTTCTTTTCATTTATCATTCACGTACTGCTTTTTGCGGTTTTTTTTTTTGTATAATGCGAAATAAACAGAAAACTGTTTCTCTCTTACAGAGATTATATATATTAAACATCTAACAAATCGTTTCTTTTTTTTTTTTCCTATATAGAAAAAAAATCCTTACACATGTTGAAGAAATAAACTTCATTTTTTTTTAAATTTTTTCTCTTGTTCTATATTATCTCATTTTTTTGTTTTAAATTTAAATTAAACATTTAAAATTATTATACTGCAGGAATTGAAATATTATGTATATAATGTACGATGACCAGTCTGGCAAAGTTAATTACGCCATGCAGCACAATTTTTGAATTTTAACAGTTCCTCGCATAAACACTTTGTTTCATACTTTTTTTAAAAAAAAAAAAGCTTTAATAGAATTTCCTTTATAGGTAGCCAACGAAATTATTTGATTTTAAACATTAAATAAAGCCATCGAAGAGCTTTAAGGCCTAACCAAGCAACAGCGTCAAAAGACGCTGTTCGTTGTTTTTTCTCACTTGCTCCTTGTCAAATTGTATTGCGCTGTCACTGTCAAACAAGAAACGCGGTTTCTATGTTTTATAACCGCCTTTCTTGTGTGACAGTGACAGCGCGATACAATTTGACAAGGAGCAAGTGAGAAAAAACAACGAACAGCGTCTTTTGACGCTGAAGTATGGTTAAGCTTTTATGGTTTCTTTTCCAATTATATATTTTCAAAAATTCTGCAATTGCAAAATTCATTGACTTAAAACACGCATAAACACATCTTATGCTTAATCTTTTGAGAGATGGTGAAGAATAGTCTAACAGCCTGTCTCCATCAAGGGGTGTTTATCTGTCGAATATTTTGATTATTTTGCCGAATAAAGACGATTCATCCGAATCTTGATGAATAGTTTGAATTCCCTTAATGAATAATCTAAATTGGAAAGAAAAATCCGAATTTCGACGAATAATTCGATTCTTCTTTTCGAATAATTGAAATATTGGGCCTTATTCAGCGACCAAGAAACCCTTGAAATTCGCTTGAAATCTTGAAATTTCAGTACAAAATTCAAAGATTTCAAGGGTTTCTTGGTCGCTGAATTAGGCCCATTCTTAAAGAAAAATCCGAATCTCAACGAATAATCCGTACCTTGACGAACAATCCGAATAATTCGATCCTTCTTTACGAATAATCAAGTTTTCTTGACGAACAATTCGAATTTAAACGAAAAATCGGGATTTTGACAAATAATTCAAATCTCAAAATCACGTCAAATAATGTGAATCTCAACGAATAATTCGATTCTTTTTGACGATTAATCCGAAGATTTTCATTCAGATAAACACCCCTTGGTGTCCATTGTATTTTATTGTGTTGAAAGCAACGGGTTGAAAGTTTAGCTTTACAAACAAAAATAAAATTACATTCAAGGGGATTTGTATTTTACAAAATTTTGTGCTGCACAACAATAATTTACTTTAAATCTTAATTTGATACCACTGATATATTCCGCAGCATCCAAATTTTTCTTCTTCAAAACCTTGCATCTTTTTTTTTTAATTAAAAAAGAAATTTAACTTTCAAATTTCTATCCAACACATACATTTTCACATTTTTTTTTTTGTTTACGTAATTACAAAAGAGAACTATATATTTTTGTTCAAAAATAGAAATAAAAACAATTTAAAATTGCTCGCCTTATTCGTCTTCTTTCTTCTCTGGCTTCAGTTCCACCATGGCATGTAGCTCCTCTGGAGAATATCTGCAAAGTTTCCGAGAGAGAGAGAGAAGAGAACAAAAAAATATTTAGTTTTTTTTTAAAAATGAAATGAGGAACTTTTTAGCAAATATTTGGTAATTTTTATGATGATTGCTATATATGTACATAATGTACAACATAATTTGGTATAGAGAGTGTACAAAGTACATGTGGAAATAAACAGTAAGGGGGGGGGGGGATGAGGAGGGTTTGGTGATGTGTATGTGCAAAGAGGAAAGAATTAAAATGTAAAATATGGCATGTTTACCCTAACAAGTTCTGAAGATCACACACAAATCGATACACATAGCGCTTTCCAGCCGTTTTATGTATAATATTTTTATCATAGTAGTATCGGAGGCCTCTGCTCAATTTTTCATAGTTCATTTTTGGTTTATTTTTCCGTATTCCCCATCGTCGAGCAACCTGCAAAGGAAATTCACAGAAGAGAAAAAAAAGAAGGTAAGATTCGCAGAAAAAACATCCTCTGTCGAAGAAAGATTAACCATATTATGGCTAATTATATATAAAATGGGGCGGAAGATTGATCGTATGGTGTTGTCTTGAGAAAATAAACTACTACCTAATATTATATCCATAGCATATCCACCTACCTCATCTGGGTCTGTTAGCTTAAACTCCCATCCATCTCCCGTCCATGAGATGAAACTTTGGCACGATTTATCCGTAAGGAGCTCCAATAGGAACTGCCAAAGTTGTATAGGTCCCGACCCCGTGAAGCATGGTGCACCATTTTGTGTTGCATACGTACCCAAAATGGTCTTATCAAAACCAACTGAGCTCATGTATGCCTGATGCTGAAGCTCTGAATGTGGATGATGTCCACTTGTCCATTGATCCGCATTTGCGGATGAACTCACAGGAACTGTCTGGTACGGCGGGGTATCGTATTGAGCAGGAAAGTCATATGGGGCATCTTGAAATCTCCCTCCACTACCACTGCTAGCACTGCTACCACCCATTGCACCACCGCCCCGCGGATATGCACCACTGGTGCCACTCTTGTGATATGGCGTATTGAATTTTTGCTCCATAATGCCAGCATAGAATTCAGGACTCCCCTCAAGATACTGCTGTTGCCCAGATGCCACTTCTTGAGCCAGGGAATTGTACTCATGTTCACCACCGTAATTACACGGATTGGTTAGAAGATTGAAATTCTATCAATTTGAAAAAAAAGAGAAACAATAAAGTTTTAAAAATTTAATTTAAATTCTATTTTTATCAATACTACATCGTGAATCTAATACTTGTTAAGAAGGATCTTTGTTTTTCAGAAAATCCACAGTATAATCAAAATAAAATTTAAAAAAAAAGTGAGGCAAATATGTATATTTATCTTATTTAACACAACATCTTAAAGATTCACCTCAAATTCCTCAAAGCTTTATTAATTTATTTTTCTTTAGGAATTTAATGGATTTTGGACGAAAAGTTGATAATTTTATGATCTCCAAAATAGAATTAGATTAAATGAATACAGCTCAAGATTTACAAGACATTTCTTTGGATTATTTCCTGAGCTAAATTACCAATTTTCCCAGTAAATGAATTTAATATTTTAATGGAATTTTGGAAGAATTCTCTGAAAATTTTCATACTGCGCATTATAAATTAATTTTGATTTTTATAAAGGTCACCGGCTATCGCAGGAAATCGCTGAATATTTTATCATTTTCTTCATTTTTTTTTTGGATTATGAACTTATGCAGCGAAATAAATTAAGATAATTGCGTTAATTGCTGTGTGAAAATGGAGGACATAAAAATTAACAAAAAATTTACTTCTACTCACCCTCAGTGCGATATCATCCTGTAATCCATTGATATTGCTGCGATATAGTGTGGAACATGTGTTGGTTTCCTCTTTGAGTTGCGTGGGTGGTTGATGCTGAGGTGGTTGCTGCTGCCTCTGTGAAAATCCACCACCGCCACCTTCATCGCCAGCGGCTGCCTGCCGCTGAAGTGTCATTTGCATGTAGGAAAGGTTTGCCGGTCCACTTGACTCCTGCCGCGCCGAAGTCGATGACTGCGAACTTCCAGACATAGCTGGTGGTGTATTACTATCATGTCTCTCCTGGGATGCTGTGAAATCTGCCGAGAGATGAACCACAGAGGTTAATTGCAATATTGCGATAGCACGTGGATTGAAGAAAACTCTGTGAGAGAATCACAAATTTAGTCTTCTCCGCATATAACTATGGTTGTATGATATACATATATATTTGTGGAATCGTGCAAGCACATGATGATCTCACAAACGGGCATACAAGCAAGAGAAGACGCCAGTCATTGTGTAAACTCCCCATCTGACAATTTTAATACGGCGCACATTGGGCGGAGTTTTGAATATAAAGAGAACGTTGTGATTTGATAGAAAGCGACCGCCAATAGGATTACATTCGTTGGTGAGCTTTTTTTTCATATATATTTCTTTTCATCAATTTTATCTGCTTTTTGCTCCATACTATTCACATTTTCTTTTTTATTTTGTTTCTTGCTATTTTGTTGTTGATTTTTTTCCAGCACCCCCATACTAAACAAAATGTGCAATGAACTTAAAAGTCCCAATAAAAAAAAACTAAATTCATTGAATATTTTATAAATGAAAATTGAAACTTTTTTTTTAATAACATTTTTATAATTAATATCATAATGCTTCTTAGAAATTCATTTTTAAAAATCTGTAAAAATATAGATGACTTTTATGGTGCGCTTTTACTTGTCCTCCCTGTTACCTCGCTAACGATAATTTATATGCCTAATGCGAAAGATTCATAAACAGATTTACCTTAACAAGTCCAATTTTCCCGGAAAGTTAAACCTTAGGAAAATCTATTGGCTCTAATCAATCATTGCCTTTGGGACATGATCTATCTTTGTGCTTTTTATTAAAATACAAATTTCATTTTATATAAAATTTGATTAATAAATAAAACCCTGAATAAGTTACTCAATCCATACGTTATTGTACGCAAACATGCTCACCAATATGTTCTGCAGAGGAGAATGTCACATAAATTACAAATAATAACTATTATGGCTATGTACATTTGTGCTACTACTTTGTATACATATACTTGTTGCATCGACCATCAATAGGGCTATACATAACATTTGCAATATTTCAAAAAAATAATACTGATATGTAAATAAATCTACATTTATATAAAACATGGTTGACTAACTATTTGGATATGAAATTAAATACCTTTTTTTGTATTTTATGGGATTAAAATTATTTTTGAAAAATAATAAGTATTCAACAATTTAATTGAAATATTTAATGCAGTAACTAAATATATTGTAAATATTCTAAATTTTTCTTCTAAAAAAGCTATCTCTGAAGAATATGAAGACTCGTTTATGAAATTATTAAAAAAAAAAAGATTTTTTTTTAAATATTCATATTGGATTAATAACCCTTAGAGGATTTTGCTGGCCATCGTGGCAAATATGACTTTTCTTTTAATCGTAATTTGAACTAAAAATTTATTTAAAAAAAAATCCTAATAAATTCTACATCTGTATCTAGGGAAGATTAATAAATTCAAGAAAACTTTAAAAAAAAATTTCTTTATTGGAGAAAATTAGGGTCAAACTTTTGAATTTAGAAAAATCAATCCTCCAAGGGTTAAATGTGTTATTTTTTGAACTTTTGTAATTTTCGCATTTTAATCTAAAAATCTATCTAAGAAAATAATATTTTAGAAATATCCAGATATAATTTCATTCCAAAAAAAGAAAGATTCCATTTGACAACAAGAAATAAAAAATATTTTATTCATTCTTGCATTTGACCGACTTTTGTTGCTGTTAAAACACGAAGATATTAAGATGTAATATATTAATTTAATGATGAAAACGAAAGGGAATTTTTTTATGTAGAAGTAGGTATGTAGATATAATTAAAAGTATAATATGAAAATAATACCTATAAACTGTTAGTGTAGCATATTTAATTTCCCTTTTTGTTTGAAATTAACCCAATACAAGTAGATGGTGTAGTATAGAAGATGATACATAGTGAATGAAAAAGAGAATAATAATATTATAATGGAAAAAAGTATATATTGTTTACATAAAATTCTCATGTTGAGATTAATCTTTGTGGTGGAACAAAAAAAAAGAGAATTTAAAATGTTATACGAAAAGTGTGAGAAAATCCCTGTATGCGCTCTTGAACTCGACCAACCACTTTGAGTTTCTTTTCTATATATGTATGTAAATGCACCGTGCAAAGAAGACAAAAGACTCCAAATTAAATGGCAAAAAAAGGAAAATTTAGAAATAAATGAAGTACATAGTATCATATATAAATTACACCATACATACACTTTAACATGATATGTACGCATATCTATATAATTTTTCTAAAGTTTAAAAAAGCAGAAGGATGGTAAACAACATAATACACCGTGTTACACGACATTAAACATTTAGCATAGTAATATACTAGAAATTAAAAGTGAATAAACCATGCAAAAATGCAACAGGTGCGTGTGCAAAAAAAAGACACTCTTGAGGTAAATATTGCTCAATTTATAGGCAATGAGATTCCCTGGTTGATAAATCATTGAAATCGTTCAATGTCCATCCATATCCAAAAAAAAATAGGTATTTCAATTGAAATAGAGAGCTTCACATGAACTTTTCATTTGTCCTCGCTCCCGTCATTTTCCCTCAACAAAGAGTAATGGCACTTATAAAAAAAATAAAATGAACATTCAAGAAAAACCATGTTCAAGAATTCTTCAAACTACGAGTTTCACTATCAAAATTCACCCTTGAAATGTGGAGTAGAAAATAATTCCAAAAGAAAAACATACGATAGCGCAACCAACTAATAAATCTCCGTATATATACCTACTAAAAAACGTATGGAAAACCTTCATAAGTGTAACGAAGAATAAATTTTTTTCATTGTCTTTTCGGTGTCTTCTTCGAGTGCCATTTTAGCTTATGAAATTTTTTTGTAATGAATACAAGAAAAAAACAGAGAAGATATACAGAAACACCATACATATTTTTTGACGCATACACACATTTTTCGAAGACATTTTCTAAAGTTAATTGCCTGCAACGACCTTGTAAATCCATATTTATAGCAAAATTTGTATTTTTAATAATACCAAATTCTTACTTAATCATACTGAAAACAGAAATTAATTAAGGCGAACGCATTTCTAACCTTGGTGCTCATTTTTTGCCCCATCATACTTTATTCATTTTTTTTTCATTAATGTTTTCGGTACACCTTCAAAAAAGAAACTCTAAAGTGAGGTAGTTTATTTTTTGGGGGAATAAAATGTAGAGTTATAGTGTTGAAGATGAGAAGAAAATTGTGCCACCTGTAGAAAAATAACAAAATAAAAATATACTCTAGGTTCAAAAGCCATGGAAAAGCTACGATGTGTAGTATTATTTTTTTTTGCCAATCATTCAATAAATGCAGTGAAAAAAAAAACCCAAACATCCGGTGACATTGAATGCATCATTTCTATATAACTACTAATTAATTTCTCATAAAGTCCATGTTCCTTTAAAATATAAGAATGTACCTTAGAGTATCCCAAAGTACATTTTGAAATTTAATTTAGTAGGTACCCTTATGGCTTGATTTTAGTACTTTTATACCTTTGCTCCCTAATCTGAGCCTTTTCTGATTCGAAGATTTTCATTTAGATAATGACCCTTTATAAAAAAAATAGATCTGTTATTGAACCTTCTTTTAAATTCTACATAACTTATAAATTGTCTAGTGATACATTGAAAATGTTTAAAAGATCATAAAACGATGTAATTAAACTATTATTTACCCTGTTGGTTAAGTAAATTGGCTTCTGTGTAGTGATAAATATTGGCTGATGTGTATCCAATGGGGTAAAGGGGTTCATTTTCTCCATCCCTATGAGTTAAATCATTGACTGATTGTAACACCATATTCCAAATGAAACTATATATTTTTATGTCCTTGTTTTATACTTTATCCACTTTGGCCAAAGAAACTCCTTTTTTACTTCTTTATTTTTTGGTATTTTTTTTTAATTAACAATACACAGAACACAGCACAATTTTCATTTTTTTTGTTCACCTTCCTATACCTGCTACATTAAATTGTATGTATATATAATATGGTATTACCATACAACAGTCCTCTTCACTTTACATCAATTAATTTGCATAATTTAATATTCGCGCTACAATCACCTTCGTTGGCAACAACAATAAGAACAGAAGGAAAAACAAACGAATGAAAAATAGAGAATTAAACCACCAAAAGGCTATAACCTTTTTTCATTCGATTTTCTTGTGTGGCTCTTTAGAGCATTTCTGAATATATAACACGAAAAAACACTTTTGTCTTTTGGGAATTTTCTTTTCTCATTTTTTTTTCAACAGTTCTGTTCCTCCTCGTTGGCTTTTACTGCACTCCCAAACACACACTCACACACAATTTAAATAGAAAAAAAAAACAGTCTTTTGTCTTTGAGAAGAAGAAGGTTTTTTTTTTGCAAGAAGAATAAATTGTTTTCTATAGATGAAGTAAATTTTTGAGGGACAGTGCGTCAAAATGATGTAGATTTTTCTTTATGTTGCTATTCTTTCTGATTTCACAATCCATCTTCATTGGTACAATTTTTGTTCTATAACTCCTTGCGGAGAAGGTGTTTAAGAATGAAAGGAAATTTAAAATAAAAAGATATATCTTCATCCCATCACTGAACACTGTCACTTGTTAAAATCGTCACAACATCATTAATGTACCGCAGCAGCACACAATCAATGAATACCACCACAATCCACGTGCACAAGATGCATTTTTTTCCTCAATATACACAAACTTTATCCGGAGGAAGTGAATGAAAGACTATGGGTCCGGACACATCCGTCGCGTCTCTCCTGAGTTATCTCACATTTGAGCTCCGCACAACCAACCGAATTCAACCAAGAGTCTCGGGCGTTTTGTTATCCCACCGAAAACGCTGTTGATTGCCGGAGAACTAACTCCCGTGTGTTTGGCTATACTTTTGTGTCGCTTCACTCCAACACAATTTCTACTCTTTCCCTCTTACGTATAGCAGCTCTATCCGCGTTTTTTTTATTCTCAATTTTTTTCTGGTCTTTTTTTTTGTTGGGGGGTAAGAGAGAGAGACACGTTTCAGTGTATCGTCTTGTGAGACTACCAAATTGAAAATGAAGCTTTACGACGCAACTCACCCAGCATTGAGCGCATTCGCCTCGACTGCTCAACGATCGCTTTAAAATACTCAAGTACAATCATTCCACCACATTACACTGCATGTGGTAGATCACAGACATCAACATACATCAAGACAAGACTTTTGCACTTACACAAGTAAACACCTAAGATTAAATGATTTTAGAGTTAAAAAAATAAAAGATATTTTTTACATTTTTATGATTTGAAAAATTTAAGTAACAAAAGACTATGGCACTAGCATTACCCGCCAAAAGTTTTCAGATGAGCAAAAATTGTGTATTTTTAAGACTAATAAAGTTGCTTTATCTCTAGTTTTGGATAATGGATTTTTAAAAATCTATCTGTTTTAGAAAGGTGAGATTCCTACATTTCCTAAACTGATAGATTTTTTTAAAATCAATTAACAACAATCGGACCATTTTTGCTAACTCGGAAACTTTTGGTGGGTATTGTATATTTTATCTATTGCGAATAAATAGAACTAAAAAAAAATGCTTTCTTATTTTAATATAATAGGTTAGAATCCTAGCTATTTTATACATTTGCAAGTAATAAAATGTATGGTAGGTAGCTACAACTACACATTCATTCACCTTCTTCTCTTGATAAATTAAAGAAGTCAATGGTCAATGTCCCCCCAGGCTGAAGAGCCCGGAGAAAACTACGTTGGAATATTCAATGTACATTCTGTATGTATTACTATACCATGAAGCTTCAAATTGTCCGCAATATATACAGGGTCTTGGGGCACTTTTGCAATATTCTTAACGGTGGAAAAAAACGATACATCAACATTGTGTATTTGTATGTATAATTGCATTTGAATTTTCACTGTCTCTTTTTTATTCATTCACTTCTTTTTTTTCCCATCTTAATATCCCCACAGTCTCCTCTCGAAGACGACAAATAAACTCCCCATGATATTGTTCCATCTTGAAGGACATTTAATGAATTTCCATTAAAAGAAAATAAAACACAGATAATGTAAATAAAAATTATTCTACATATATTAATTACAAATTTATCACCTCTATACAGTTCTGTGAAATAAATTAGATTTTCTCCCTGTAGAATTCTTTATTTATTTTTTTTTAATTCTCTTTTATTAATATATAGAGAAACACTAGAGATTGTTAATGCGTTTATGGTTGAATAAAAAGAAGCAAACGGAAATATGTTTTGCGCAACCACCTGTCTTCATGTTTTTTTTCTCGTTTCCATCTCTCTTCCTCATATTCCATCCCATATAGCATAAACTACATATTCACATAGCGATTCCTCTCAGATCCCATTGCACCCATACTATGTGTGTACACAAATGCACCACACAGCCTTTTAGTAGGAGTGTTAAATTAAAGAGGGAAATCGGAGAGAAACGACAGACCTCAGGCGAAAGCAACCTAATACCTACTTATAAAGAGACTTCTTTGAGAGGGAATATTTTATTAATTGAGCTTCTGTCATATATATTGTTATGTGTGTTATATATGTACGTATATATGTATTTAATATTGCAATTTTACAAAACTAAATAATATTTTCAATTAGGTTTTGCGCAGCAAAGTAAATAGACTCCCTGACATTGTATTTTCAATGTGATTTTCCGATCTTAAGCACCCTCTTCTAACTAACAAGACTTAGAACCTTCCTTAAGGTATGAAAACTTTAAACTTAAAATATTTTGTAAGTTCTGTTTGTCTAAGGAGTTTAGGGCATAAGAAAAAAAATACTCCATCATCTACCTTGCAATAAAGTCGGGGTTGTCTGTTACACTTTTTTTTTATTTTTTATACTTTGTGTGTTATTTCTCTTATATTAGGTTTTCGTTTCCCAACCGCTACTTAGCACATTTGTTTGAGAATATACCAGTAGAAAATATGCGAGAGACTATGTATAAAAAAGAACAACGTGAAGGCAAAAGAACCCGCACCGAAGCACACAACATCACACAGGTTTGTGTCCCTCCGTGTCTCATGTGAACTGGTCAAATTGAGGGAATTTCTCGAAAAGCATGGGAATTGGTCTGGCGCCCCCTTCTTTTCGCTTCGACCTCGCTCTTTAACGAGAAACACAAATAATAATACAACATAAATTGCCACGACAAGAGCTTAATAGTGGGTAGGAGGGAAATTAACAACAACTAAAAAGGACTATGGGAAAAATTCGTTGTCCTCTTTTTAAAGTTTTTCATTGCATAAACATGAAATAATATGAGTAAAAATTTTGAAAGAATTGACTAAAAGAAACGAAAAGAAAAAATAGGGGAAATTAGTTTTATTAAAATTCAAAAAAAATCATCTCTTAGGGGCTACGCCAAGGTTATGAAGCCCGAAATTTTTAACTATATATTTCTAAAAAAAAATCAGTTGGTATCAAGAAAAGAAAAATGGGTTGTAATTTTGTATCATATTCATACATAATAGAATCTTCTTCATGAAAGGACATTTTATGCAAATAGATTTTATTTCTTCATATAATATTTCAAGTGACCTCCCCTTTTTTCCAATTCGCACGTTGAAATCTTTTTAACCCCTTATACCGAATATACATTTAGGTAGGTAGGTAGGTAGGTACCTATTATATTATACATCATTTTGATTCCCCATTTTCAATCTCTATATCCACTTATTTTGCTACCCTCCTCAACTTTTACATTCCTTTCAATTGGATGTTTATGGCACAAACTCCAATTTCGTCAAGAAAATATTCTTTGCTTTCCTCTCCTGATTCTTAATTTTTTTTTTTGTGAACATTCAACTATATTATGCTCAATTGTCATCACGACCACTCCTATATCCGGATGAGTTGTTCCTCCAACATATTCCCTCTCTTATATTTTAATGTGCCTCTTTCATGTGTGTTCTTTTCAAGTGTTTAGTCCATTCATTGAATGACAGAGTGAGAGAGAGACAGAGAGAAACCCGCAGAGTAGAAAAAAAAAGTATCGAGGGGAGAGAAAAAAATCTCTCACATAGGTAATTCTCAGCAATATGGTGACGCTAATAGAGAATACACCGGAAGTAACATTACTATTTGTCTGAAAAATTCATAATACAACTATCAATAGAAGAGACAATACACGACCCATGCCAACATACTAATACATTCGTTTTTTTATTGCCATTTTATACAATTTTTTTTTTTTTGAAATAATATTATTAGGCACAAGTTCTTTTCAAAAAAAAATTATATATTCTAGGCAAATAAAAAAAACGAAATTTAAATTAGAAAACCTTTTTTTAAAACCATCAAAATCATTCACAATCCTGTAGAATTTATAAATTATTCATATGTAAATTAATATAAGACCTCTTGGTGGTTTGATAAATACTATATACATACCTGCAATCTAACAAGGATTAGTACAAATTTTGATTTTTTTTTTCATTTTAGAAAATTAGCAGATGATTGACTCTTTAATTCTTTCTTCAATTTTTATTAATATATATTTCAAAAAGGATTTAAAAATAATTTAATACGAGAGGAAATAAAAAGATTTCTTGACTTTGTTAATGTGGTAAACTCTTCTGCAGGTGATATTGTACTGAAATCGAAAGTACTGTTGTGAGACAGGTGTTAACACGGCATTACAACTTCTTGAAAGAATTCACTGATTTTCTAATTATATTTAAATATATACCTATGTGCATGCAATTAATACAAATTCTCTGCATTGACTTTAAGGAGAGTAACCAATCACCAATTGAACAAATATTATATTTGTGTCGTAGAAAAAAGCAGACATTTAGGGAAAAAAAAATTTGTATGAATAAACCAAGTCATAAAGAGACTATGGCGTTGTTACAATGATTCTTCAAATATTTAAAATAATTATTTAAATAAGACTTTTTCGCTTTGTCTCTCTATAATGTGTAATTTCTCGTGTTAGTAAGTTTCTCTTGTCTCTCTTTTTTTCTTGTTGTGTAGTTGTTCGGGAAATACCATGCAGACCCCGTTACGTGGTGTGGACATGAATGAAAAGAAGACTCTTTAAGAACAAGATGAAGAGGAAGATGGTGCAAAAAAACAAAGAAATTTGTAGCATTTTTTGTCGTCATTGAGCTTTTAGTGTCACATATAGAGATAAACGAGATGATCTCTTCGAAGATCCAACTACGGAGATTCATCCCATTCATTCTTTTGCCAACAACATCTTCTACTCTGGTCCACGCGAGACACCGCAGAGGAAGTTCATGTTCATATACATATATGTAGAGGTACACATGGTATATATATATATGAATATATTATGTATGTATATAGCAATGGTTTAATAAAAAAAAAACGCGCATACAGTAAGTAGTGTGAAACACGTTTGAAACATAATTATATCAGATAAATAGTGAATGAAAGAAGAATATATTTGTAAACCAGTTCATTGAAAATTATATACTTGTCATCATTCCCTATTCCTCATCCTGATCATCTTCTCTATACCCCATGGTTGTACTCTCCTCATCCAATCCAATGTTAATAAGAATGGAAATAAACTTCAACATTGAAAATGTTTCATCGTATAAACTAAAACTTAAACGCATTATAATCTTTACACATAAACTCTGTGTTAGCAACATCCGGTCACCATTATAACGGATGTGTATGACCAACTGATAACATAATATCCAATGTAATGGATTATTTATCTTCTCTCTTTCTCTCCTCCATCGCTAAATCCATAACATTATGTATACACCACGATGTGCTGCCCAACTCAAAAAAAATTATTATTTTTAGTGATTTTGCACAATGGATTGTTTTCCACCATTTTCCCCCTCATACAACCCGTGTGTGCGGTGTGTTCATTCGACGGTTTGAAAAAAAAGCTCTTGAGATGTAACATAACAATGAAAATGAGAAAAATTCTAATGGACACACCATAAAAATGAATAAAGTCAATGATTGTTGCTAACTACATGTTCAGAGAGCAAGAGAGAGAGAGAGAGAGATGGCTAAGTAGTTTTTGAGTTAAATAAAAGCTACTGAAATAACATCTAAACACACTTTATACACATTATTGTTGCAGGAATAAATTTAATTTTCTTCACCTTGCCTCTGATCTCGAATAAATGGTGAAGAATCAAACAGAAGATTCCAAAGAACAATTACATTGTAGATTAAAAAATTATTTTCTGGAGCAAAAGACATTCTTTATGATATATACATACATATCCAAACTACCTCGTGTCCCCGCCATCAATGTATAAAATTGCAATTGTGAAATGTCTTAAAATAGCACCAATCATTTTCAATTAATTTGTGCTTTTGATCAAAAATATGCAGTGTTACATTTTCTTCCTTTGATATCGCAATACTCTCTCATATATATGTATAAATTCATTTTGCCATGGTTTTCGAGGCCACACCGGGACAGAAATAATTTTCATAAAAAGAAAACCATCAACTACACTTAACACAAGCGACTCTTCAGATATACCTACGATAATCTCAATATGACGAGAAAGTGAATTTAAAAAAAAAAAACTAATATGACCTATAATTTGCCACTACATTAGATATACTAACTAAGTACCTGCTGCATATTAAGAAAATAAAAATTATCTAGAATAAATGTTATATATAACTTTTTTTTTATAATGTCCTTTAGTGTGAAATATTATTATTATTCTCCTTTCAAACGGCATGTGCGCTCGATAGAAACTTTCCGGGAATAATAAAGTGAAAATAAAAGACCGGAAGAGAGGTAAGTGCACCTACTGAAACGTATTTGTCTGTTGATTGGTGCAACATAGGCTTCAATTGAGCTTTAAGGATCACAACGTGGTATACACACATGTAGATATCTTCAGAAGGGCAGGACACGTGGAACATTGACTCTCTTGAGCTATGTCGTTGTATGGCAATGCCCAAAATGAGCACTAAAATTTCAATTCAATATACTTTCAGGTGTTCCTATAGCAAACTCATTTTTTTTCTTGAAGACCTCCAACCCCCGAAGTTGTTCAACAATAGCTCCTTATTCAATGAAAGGAGACAGGGGATATAAATACCATGAAATCGGACGAGAGGAAGTTGAGGTATAGGAATGTAATGAAGTTGAAAGAGAATAAAATATTGTATGTAAGAAGATCAAATAGCAAATGATCGGAAAAGTCGTTGAAATTCAATATTCATTTCTTATAATAAACTGAGGGTTGCATATCGATGTGTTAGAACAGTTTTATGTATGTTGATGTTCTAAATGAATATATAAATTGTAAAAAAAAAATATTTAACTTACCATTAAAGCCTTTTGCAAGTGAGAAATCAATTGATGTAGGATTTCCAGACAATTTTTGATTTCCCAAATAATCACACAATTCTGCTGTACATGCAGGATCAAAGCTATTGGTCACTGTATTGCTTTCAAGGGAATTTTCACAATCTGCATTAAAAAGACAGAAAGACAGAGAGAAAGGGAAAAAATTATAAATAGAAAACTAATTAATATAACAAAATATTCATATCAATGCGTGACAAAAAGAAACGATTTAATTTACCTTTCTGAAGAATCTCCAGATGTTCCCAGAGTATATCACCTGTGTAGGGTGGGGTAATGGAAAGAAACCTTTCTCGACCCATTGCTACCATATCGCGACCTTTTAACCTCAAGAATGGGTCAAAATTTACATTTTCTAGGGAGAATTCCTTAATTGACCATTTTAGCCAATATACCACATGCTCCTCTGTCCACAATCGAGGATCTATCGAAAAATAAAATAAATACAAGAATAGAAATATATGTTTTTAATAAATTAAACAAAAAAATAAAACTTCTACTGACAGCAGAAAAGAAATTCTTATAACTTTTATTTTATTCATAAAAAAAAACATTCAATTAATGAGTTCAGTTTTAAAAATGCAAATTAGGAATCATCAATTTTATCAAAAATCTGTGGTGCCAGTGTGTTGGGGAAAAATACCTTGTTCATGTCCAAAATGAATGCTTTGTGGAAAATGAGAGAGAATAAAATTCATTAAGAGAAGTTTAGAAGTTATAACATTTTGATAATTTGTTGTTGCCTTTTGCCATCTTGTTAAATTAAATTAAAATAAAAAATCATGTTAACATTTAAAGAAAAAGACTTGAAGAGATAATTCACAAGAAACCTTTGGGGGAATACCCAATCTTTTGACCTTTAATATTATTATAAATTCACTTTATTTAACTTTTGAGAGAAAAAAATTAAATCACAAATGAATAAGTTTTACGTTCTTGTAATATATTCCATGAAAGGATTTTCAACACTAATTTGAGAGAAATTTTCTATTAATTGCCCCCTCTTTATTTGCCATCTAAATAGACCGCCTCTTACACTTGTGTCCCTGTGTTTTACGAAATTTCAATTAATCTCAAAGAGCTAAACTGGCGGGAGATTTATTTTCAACAGCCGCCACAAATTCTAACCATTTTTTTTTTATTAATATACCCTACACACCACAATAATTAAATGACAATGAATTATATTGTCATTTATGGTTTCTCTTTCTCCCTCACTCTATTTTATTTATGCTAAATATACCAACTTCTTTTCATTCTTTGTTACCCAATCACCACCACAATAAAACATATTGGATGTAAGTGAATAAGGGAATTATTGCAAAGATCTCTTCAATTTTATTTTATCAATTATATTTGAGCAAATTAAAATCTATTTGATGAATAAATTAGATAAAGAGACTCTTGATTAGACAAACTAATTGTGTGTGTGTGAAGAAAAATTTATATAAACACCCTCATATGTGCAGAGGGGGGTAACCAAAAGAAAAAAAAAATGAAAGAGAAAACATCTTTACGGAGCCACAATTGTGCAAGAACATCATCTCATCTGACAGTGACATAGTTTTTCAGAGAAAAAAAATATAACTATCATTCATCCACCATGTCCTCTCTTGTGAACTAAATGCACTTTTAGTGCATCCAATTTGTTCTTTGTATATTTTATATGTAGGTACATCGTACATACATTACCACACACCACACAGCTCATGTGCTTTATGTATAAAGATAGAAGATCGTCATTGGGGTAACCCAGAGAGCTAAAGTAACAAGTTAATGACTCTCATCCTTTTCACTATTTTTCTAATAATATCAAATTATGTAATGTCATATCAATATTAATGTAGTAATTTGTCTCCCTTAATTCCATTCACTGTCTTTTGCTCACAGGGAATGATTGAAAGGCTATGGGTGAGCTTCAAAATTTGTGATAAATCTTCAATATGAATTAGATGGTACCTATTTATAGGTAAGAATTTTTATAGTTAGCATGTAAGGAGCTGTGTTCATATACAATCAGTAATATTTAATTTTTGTACTAGATTTGAATTGTTACATTATATAATTACAATTTCTATGAGTGGAGATTTCTTTAATAAATTAGTAATTTCTTTGTAATTAATCAATAAAGAAAAATTAATAGGGATGTAAATTACCTTTGGTGATGTTCCTATTTTGCACTTCCTTCTCCCATGACGAGAAGGATGCCTTGAGTGCCTCTGAAAGTTTTTTATTCGTTCCAGGTGTCAACGGTGGCATTTGAGTGGGAACATCTGAAAGAATAGCAACAAATTTTAAAGACTCTTCCATATTAATTGCCTCACATGGAAGTTGTCGTTGTTTTTTTTCTTCATCCTTTCAAAACTCATTCACTGCAAATCAATTTAGAGATTTACGATCGTTAAATTTTTCTCTCACGTTTAAAAAACTCGCACGGTGTTTTTTGTACGAATTTCGTGAGGAAGAGGAGTATACAGAAAAAAAAGAACCAAATGTTGAAGAAAAAAAAACGAAACAGATCAATTTCATTTGCATATATCAATAATTTTAGTTATTCTGTTCCACTTTCATGAACTCTTGTGTGACATGAGTAAATTTTGAAGGGGGGATTTCTCATAATTAGACTTGCTGTCCGGTGCTTCTTCTTTTTTAGCTGTCTTTTTTTTCTTTTAATTTCTTTTAGTTTCCAAATATCAAAACATGTCAATGCAAATGATCATCGAAAGTTCTTGCCTAAAAAAAAAAATTCTCAGCTCTTTTCATCTTCCATTCACATCTTCCACACAAGATTTTAGAGAATTAGGAGATGCTATACAGTGTGAGCAGATATAAGGAAATTCTATGGGCAAAAAAAAACACAAACATCTACATATGTACGGCCACAAAAAAAAAAAGAGAAGAGAGATGATGATGACTGAAATAAGCCGACGGCGAGAATTATTTGATTAAACGATTCCCACAATATATTTTATTTATCCAGAAAATAAATCTAATAATGCAGACACAACTTTTTGTGCCATTTTCTTTGTTTCACCTGAGGGAATGCATCAAAGGAATATTTTTTCTTTTTTTTTTTCAGGATAAACACTGTAAAAATAAAGAGCTGCAAAAACAAAAATATATCTTCACAAGAAAGATAATTATATTAAGAATTTTTAAAGACAAAGCCAGAAAATTTCTTCATCGTCCAAAGCCCCCAAAAAATCTTGGACTTCTTGTTTCTTTTTGGTCAAAAAAAAGTGTCTTCTCCTCCTTCAACTTTGTACTGTAATTTTCTGTCTTCATGTTAGCTTTGAACGTGTCTTCAGAAATTGTATATAGCTGCCACCATCATCGCTTAAAGTTAATTTTAATATACACAACAGCATTAATATGGAACTTTCCTCCTAATATCCAAATCGAAAATTCACCAAGCGTGACAGTTGGGCTGAGAGAGGCAGAAAATGAAGAGAAAAAATACCATTTTAATAGCACCGTACTCCACAGACATTGTTTCAAAACTGTGGGAATCAATCGCAATGGCCCGCCATCACAAGACATGGAGGAGGGGGACGCTACAACATTAAACAATCGACTAACAAACAGCATAACATTGTTGTATATAGTATGCATATCATGAGTTTTTGTTTCTTTTTTTTCTTATCAAAAAGTTACTTATAAAATAATGTGAAAACAAGCAAGTTGTCTTCAAAATATATTATCAAATTCTTTCATTTTTTATTTAGAATTTTTCTGTAAATTTAGATTAAGAGAAAAAAAGTTAGAAATTATTTTGTTAGCAAATAGTGATTTGTTTTATCTATAGTCCCTTTGTAAAATACATAATAATCACAGAGGAATTTGTATTATATATTTTTGATATGTTTTTTGGTATAACATAAATGTTCCTATTTTAAGAGAAATCTACTTTATGGATATAGTATATACCAACCTCTAGGCTTCTGTAGAGATTTCATAATGGTGTGAGTTTTGAGACCCATTCCAGATATTTTATTACACTGATAGCTGCTGAAGAAATTATTGCTACTTCCTCGGATTGAAGTCTTTATTCTATTGTCACTGAACCATTCAACCCACTCATTTGTCATTTTAGTGCCTCAACAAGCAACTCTAACAATTCTCATTTCAAAAATTCCTTAAATATCTTGGCTATATGATTCTTTTACTTTTTTATTTGTTGAAAGTTTGTTTTTTATAATAAGTTCTAAACACACAGCAGGACCTCACTGATAGAGATGAACCAGATTACCTTACAAAATCACTGTGTGTTTCTTCACACCAAAAATTGCGCAAATTTACATTGATTTCAAAAATTAAATTTACTTTTGTATCAGTTTTTTTTATTAGTAATTTATGGCTCCTTTTAGTAACTTCCTTTATAAGTTCGTTTTCTTTTCTAAATAATGTAAAAACTCACGAGAATTTTTGTCACTGCATTTTCACTACCAATTTTACAAATTTATTTTTAACTTCCAGCGATCTTTATTATTTCTTAAACTCGTTTTTTTTTTGTTTTAATATAAAAGTTGTACCCCCATTTGTTGTGGATCTTTACGCATTCACAGTAGCATGAAATATATAGTTTATTTGCCCTATATTAGCACTGTCTCACTTCTACTTTTTAATACAGTAGCATTTGGCTGGTACAAAGTGATCAGTGGGTTGAAAATGGAGCAAAAATGGGACATAATTTAATTTATCCTCCCACCAGAGATATATAACTTGAGCACCATCACGAAATTGAGCACGCATCCACACCAAAGGTATCACGAAGATGTTGATGAATATAAGTCGAAAATTTGCTGCGTGTCTCGTGAATTAGTACACAGAGTGTCATATAATTACATCCACATATTCAGTCGGAAGGAAATGACGAGTAATCCATCAATGGAGGAGCTCTATCAGAAGCACTTTTATCACAATCTTTCTTTTTTTTTTGCACACAACGTCTTACAAAGTTGGATGATTTTCTTCACATATACAAATCGTAGGCGTATTCGTGCGTAGATTTACAAAAAAAAATGCCGCCGTAATCAATGAAAGAAAAGTTCCACGATAAGTTTGTCACAACACATCATCATGTTGAATTTAAGCAATTTTCGCACACAATGTACCCACTTTTTGTCCACATCCTCATATACAAGAAAAGTTAGTAATACTCAAGCAACAACAATAAAAAAGTCTCAACACAGCTCCTTTATAACTTTTTCATTTTCTTCTTTTTTTTTGCCTTGAGATCATCTACGGTAAAAGTTGGTAAAGTTGGTTTCTTTGCACGGAATAAATGTGTTGAATTTTTATTTTAGATGTCGCAAAAAAACAATTCACTCTTAGACCATCGTGCGCTCGCAAAGAAACGAAACGCATGCGTCAACAGCGAGTTTTGTACGGAACACTTGGGTTGAAACTGAAACACAACTTAGGGAACACAAGGCATGAATGAAAACAGAATGAAAATGTGTAAAGCGGAAACGAACCATGTATATGTATGCAATCACTTCTCATCACTCTCATTCACTACATATACACTACAACACCAAGTAGTATGTAGTTATCTTCCCTCTCGCTCAGCTTATATATTCATTTTGAAAATAGATTTTAGAGAGATGAGAAGAACCTAAAACGGAAGGGGGTCTAGGAGCGCAAAAAATCAACATGTGTATTGTATATGTATATATCTTCTAAAAAAAATACCAACACTGTCACATTTCAGCATTCATTCTCTCCCATTTGGATTCCTGTACTACACTCTAATAAATGTAGTTATATGAAAATATTACATAGGTACTATTCTTTTAGTTATTTTTTAAAATAAATTTTAAGGTAGTTAAATTCATTTCTTTCTGTTCTCCCTACAGTGGACAAGATATCCATAGTAATAGTATGTATACTTTCAGATTGAAATTAGTATTTTAGAAAAAAAAATTATTTTATTAAGATTCCAAAAGATCATCCCTAAATAAAAAAAAGTATGATTTAAGTATTATAAAATTTAAAAAAATCATTTCAATGTCCCTTTGTTTAGTAGAGATTTGGCTTAAAAAAAATTCAGTTAGTCAGAACATTTTTGACAAAAAAAAAGATCAAGAGACGACGCTGAAGCACCTTATGAAATGGCATTACATGTACTTCAACGAGCCATTTCCGGTGTCTCCTACAATTCTCTCTCACTCTCCCTGCATTTACTCCCCATAAACATTTTCTTTTATTTCGTCATTTTTCCCTTCTTTTTTTTTACTCTCTCATTTTCTGTGGTCTGTATTGTGAAAAAAAAAGAGTCTACATATACATAAATATATGTGTAGCAAAATACAGAACAGAATACGATTAGGCAATATGATCTCTTACCTCTCCCCCCCTTGTCCCTTGCCTCCCGTAAATCTACGGTCACGCAGTATATTTTATCCACTCTTCTCCCTCCTATTCGCAAGCATAGAAAACTCGCACGTAGTCATTTTTTTTATTTGGCTTGTTTGTGGATTTGTGCAGTTCATTCATAAAATGAATTGAGAGGCAAGGAGAGAGAGACTCGTAGTGGAAATTACACACCAATCACACACTCATTCACAAAAACACATTTTCATTTCTCTCTCTCTTCCTCCTTTTATATCTCTTTCTTTCGGCATTCTTCTCAGTCTCTCTTTCACCTTAGCATTCACTTTCTCACTCTTTTATGCACTACGCGGGCGACAGTCTTTCTTAGATTCATATATACATATGTACATAATAACTATAGGTACACATTTTTTAGCGTCTTCCATGCCTTCGAATGTATGTATTGCCAGAGGAAGTTCATCTATAAGTACTTGCAGGAAAGAGATGGCACTACATACAATATATCTGAGAATATTTTATGAGATTATAGAATAAAAAAGAATTAATAAAAGAAAATATTGCAATTCTCCTTTTTTTTAATATAGGTTATATTATTTGTGTTTAATCCCCAATTTAGCTACACGCACTTGCAACTCGTCATTTCATAGTATTTGTTGGAAAGAGGAAAGAAAATATAATGTGTATACTTCATCATATAGGTAGGTATGTATAACAAAAAACGATCCATTCATTTATAAAGTATATTATGTACTGTACAGCATATATAATGAATTTCTATATGCAGAAAATTTTCGCACAAACACATTTATCGAGTCCTCTTTATTATTCACTTCATTCCATCGTTTTATCTGTCCCCACCCCCTTCTTCTTCCCACCTCCCCCTATCGCGACATCATACAATTGTCATTCAACAATAATAAAAAGATAGCAGCGCAAAAAGTGATATTATATCATTTAATCGCATCAATGTGAGTGTGTCAAATAATTTTGTGTATACTTTGCTACAATCTCTCTTTACATATTTCACTTAATTGGTTAAGATATCTCCTGAGCAGGGTGTTCATTTCATATATACCTAAGTAGTTTATAAAATGAACCAAAACCTTAATGAGGCAGTGAAGATTGATTTTTTGTCTATTAGATTGTGACTGTTTTTTTTTTATCCAGATTCATTTTTACACACACAAATAAAATAGGCACAAATATACCTATATGTACATGTTATGTATAATAAATTCTTTGCCATATCCGGTGATAACTTTTTGCCTTTCTCTTTCTTTTCTTTCATTTTTTTTGTTGTTGATTGTTTATAGAACACAAAATAGGAATCGACCTGTCTTTTTACATGTTACAATTTAGCATTAGGGTGGATAAACAATTTTTCAATTCGGGTTAGATAGAAATTACATTTTTCCCAATTATTTGGCGTTAAAATACACTCATTATAGGCTTAAAAAGAAATTTTAGCACTTCCAACAATTTAAAGAAAAATTGTAAGATTTATTAGGAAGGTAAAATTCTTTTATGAATGAGAACGAAAAAAACTAGCTGAGTCAATTAGAATTTTTAGCAGGTAGAGCTACAAAGGATTTTCTGGCTCAGAAACTCTTTGATTTCTACGGAATTAAGTTTTTCTTAAGTTAGTCCTTAATATTAAGACTAGAGCTTAGTTTTTACCCTGAATTTAAATTTATTGGGTTTAAGTTTTTAAACATTAGGTCCAGCTTTGGTTTGAATCCTAAAATATATTAATCATAGATTTAGATTACCTTATTCTAAAAACCTTTGAAATCTGAATCCTAATACAAAAACTTAAGCACAACTTAAGTAACTATAGTTTATAGTTTGAAATCTGGAAATCTTTACTTGGCATTTCTTAAAATTCGCAGGTAACAAGTTATGAAGACTCAAGGACAAGACACTTTCAAAAAACTTATGAGCCTAATAAGGTACTTACTATATACTGTGAGTGTAAGAAGTTCTTAAGTACTAGAAAACCTTTCAAGTGTTGCCTTTTTTCATTCAATGGAATCGATTTGTATCTTTCTTTCACTTCACTCTCCAGCTATATATAGATTCATTCGTTCATTCATACCAATTTGCCGTTATTCCCCTCATTCATCCGCGATTATATTAAAACTATATACATACATAACTTCACAACATCCTTCTGGAACTGGATATTAAAATGTCAAGAAGTGGCATAAGAAGCAAGAAAAAATATATAAGATACATACTATAAGAAATGTGAATAAAAAGATGAGAAATCCGCTCATGAGTAATAAAAGTATGTATAGGTAATAATAATACAAAAAAAGTCAATATGTGAGAGTGAGGAAAGTAAAAAAAATCAATTTCCGATTATAAATATATATTAGGTACATATGTGTGTATATATACAACACACTTCTCACGATTCATTGAGAAAAATCCAACGTAACCGCAAAAGATGTCTCTCTTGTAGTACTATAGTAGGTATAGTTTTATCTCTTTACTATAATATTTTAATTGAGTTGTTTATAATTTTGAATAGGTACCGTATATTCCTCAACTTTTATCTGTCTTCTTTCTTTTATGTAATTTATTCTTGGAATATTCAGTTTAAGAAATAAATTGATAGAGATTTAATTATTAAAAATCCCCCAACAAGTTAAGTGAATTAAAGAACAAGTGACCTTACCCTAACTGACGCCTATTTTGGTGCATTCTTCATGTGAATTGTTTGTACAAAAGCTTTTGTTTGCACTAAAAAAATTTTCTTATGCGTGTAACACTTGTCATCATGAAATATAAAAACAGCAGGTTTATCTTCACCCTCTTATAGTACTAAAATTGTGCTCAAGCATTAAATTCTACTGAACAAGTTTGTGTATATTGAACAGAGTTGCAATGCTGGTGTTAAATATATCAAATAAGGGGTGAGAGAACCCTCATATATTCCCTCCCTCATATTTTAACTACATACACCAACTGTGGGTAGAATAACTTCTCAAGTTATGTTATAGACAACGCAGCAAAAAAAAAAAAACATTTTGAAGCCAACAAAAAAATCGTTCCTAAAGACATAAGAAATGCATTCAGTTTGAGTGCAATTCCTCAGAATATACCCTCGCTAAATAACATATACACTACACATGTATATGAATTTTTGAAAGATAACGCAATGTGTTGTACCCTGTCAAGAGAAAGAAAAAAAAATTGTGAGAGAACATTCAGGGTATACTAACACAGTAGGAATCAACCTTTAGCTTGTGGTTTTCAACACATTTTACAACGGACTTTCTGAACAGATTGCAAAAAAATAAGAAACAGGGTTCTATCTAATATAAAAAGAAAGAACAATATTTAAAATCAAATATACAATTCAATAAATCAATAGAGATAGATATAATTTCTTTGAAATAAGATAGATTTCTGAAATATTTGAAAGTATATGAAACAAGTTTTTTGTAAAGCAAATGTTTACGGCCTCTGCCTAAAAGTCTAGAGTTTTGGCCCCTATCACTTGCCTTATTAGACAAAAACATGTCGTGCATTTTTTTTTCTCTAAATATTGAATCACTTTGCTAACGCTTTAAAGTTCATTTTTGTGTGCTGCTTAATTTGAAGTGTCCAACTCAAAAAAATCAAGTTCTAAGAAAACGAAATAAGAAGAATTTTGATTGATTTAAAAAGAAAAGAATGAAATTTGAATTAAGGGATGGTCACGTTATTTTGGAAACTCTACAGGAACAAAATGGCCAAAATGTGAGAATTTCAAATAATTTTTTTGAGCACAAAAATTTATTTTCAAAATTGAAAATACTGAATTCTTATCAATATTTGGCCATTTAACAAGAGTGCAAGTAAATTTCGAATTTTTGGTTTCAAAATTGGCTTGAAAATCGCTCTTGAAAGTCCCCGAGTTTCCAAAATAACGTGACCATCCCTTATTTCCAATAGCATAAGAAAATCTAATGATATTACTCCCTTCTCTTGCATTTGATTTTTATATATGTTTGTATGTATTAGGTAGGTATTTATTTGTAAATTGTATCGCAGTGAGATTTTATTGAATAAATGACCATTTAGCTCATTTTTTTTCTCCCAACTCTCACTGCATGTAAATTAAATAATTTGCCGTCGCAGCCTCGTTGAAGGAGCAATGCACAGCGTATACAATCAAATAAAAAAAAAAGTCCGAGAGATTTTCAGTGGCTCCACATTGGTTATAATTGAAATAAAAGTAGTTGATGGAGTAATTTTACCAACGAGGCGTTAAACGTTGTTCCCCAGCAACCTAACGCATACATATTTGTATATGACCACAAGATAATATGTCCCAATGAGAAGAAATAAATTTACTTCATTTAACGAACCACTCACGTACTTCAGTTAACTACATATATATATGTAATAAGTGTATGAAATTCACTATAAAGGACAACTTCTCTGTCCGAGTGAACCGAAATTAAATTAAATTTTCATTACGTTGGGCATAATATAAAACAGAGTTATTCTATAATCTAAACAATTTCAATGTAAATTTACTTGTAATGTGAAATTTATCTCCACTTTGCCACCCATTTCGAATTGATGGAGAGAGAAGAAAAAAAGGAACAAAAAGCAACGTTTATCGGAATGTGCGTGTTGGATACTAAAATATCAATGTAAAAATGTAATTTTTATTATTGGTGGGTGAGTGAAGAAAAATTAAACAGAGAAAGATGAGATGGAGGAAAAATAGCATTTTCTTATTTAATAATCAAAATGGTTGAATTTGTTTATATTATTAAATCTCCCCAGTTGTGTGAAGTTTTTTCTCCTTCACAACTTTTCAAATATTATGTATATATATATATATATTATGTAGGAGTGCAGAAACAACGCGGGGAATAGAAAATTGTATTAAGGGAAAATTGTTTATAAATTTTCCGTGGCTAGTCCCGGAGAGATGCGGAGGCACATTTTCCACCTTCTTCTTTTCTTCAAATCTCTGCAACATTCAATGCTGAAATTTACTCTCTTCTTTTTATATCAAAAGAACTTTTTTTTTCTTCCTTCCTTCTCATCTTTTGCCTCCAAACTGCGTCTTGTTACAGCACAATTACAAATAATGTAAACAAACAAGATTCTTTTGGAGTCTCTTTTTTTATCTTAGCTTTGAGAATATATCTTTTATTTTATATATATACATATATTTGCTAGCATATGATAAACTTCAATTAGGTAATATAGTTGGTGCATCAAATCCGTTTCTTTTTTTTATTCATCCCAACAGCCGCCCACATCAATTGAAAATAGACTCCCTTTGCATTTTACAATAACAACAAAAATAATAAAATGGAGATAGAAAAAAAAGAGCATAAAATCAAAACACTCGCCACACAGAGATAAAAGGAAAATCTAATTAACTATTTGGTCTTTAGTGGGGAAGAAAGACCAAAAAAAAAAATAATTATACCAAATTATTTAGGTATCAAAAAGAAATTTTAAATAAAAACTTTTCTTTCTTCTTTTATTATTTTTTTTTCATCTATAAATGTAAATATTCTTTGATAGATCGAGAATTAGAATATGTACATATGCATATATATATGTATAGGTATATAAAGTTATATGGTACTGATGTGGCATTTTATTACAAATTAAAATCAACTTTATATTGTGGAAAATACTCGAGAGAATACATATATTATATATGTATAGGGAGGTGTTCAATGTACATATTTACTTATAAAACCCCGATTTGTAATTAAGACTTGAGGCTGACTTATTTCCACCCAAAAGGATCTTCATTTGCACTTTATTTGCCTGTCCTCTTGTTAAATATCCCCCCTCAGGGATATTTCCATCCACACTTGTTGTGTGTCCGTGTCAATAAAAACACAATTCTTTTATGTACATTGTACAAGTACATAGTATATTGTATATCTCAACATTCTCCTACCCCCAATATATTTTCAATATTGCAATATATCCATTAATTTTCATCCCTAATGGGGAGTAAAAGAAAAGTTTGTAGTGGTAATGACGTTTTCTCGTTCAATGGAAAATTGTGCAACATTTTATTTTCCGACGTGCTCATGGGAAAATAAATTCCTTTAATAAAATTGGAGAAAAAATAGAACACGCAGTATGGAGGATGCATTATTGTGGTGGAAGGTAAAACCTTCTTGAGCAGACAAGTGGACGCATAATTAAATCAGTGATGCTGAGAGACCATTTTAAAAGCCAATCATTTTATTACCCTGCCGTATCTCATGTTCCCACATTTGTTGTGTTATTTTTGAAAATTAGATTTCCAGTGGAAAAACACCGCCTAATGGTACTCATTCATCTCTATTACCCTATGAGCGCCTCTCATTCTACCCGAACAAGCACCCACTATAGGCAATATTGTACTATATAATGTATGCAGTATATCAAGGGGAAAGGCACAAAGAGATAATAGATAAAAAAAAAATACTCACCGATTGAGGATTCAGTGTCGGATAAATCTGAGAGGCTCGGAACTTTTTGTATACCCTTAACCCCATCGAAGTCGGGTTCTTCTTTGATACGTACAAGGGGTTCATCTTGATCCTGCAAAATAAAATTTATTAGCAATCAATTTTTCTTCACAAGTCTACCATTGAAAAAAAAAAAAAGTGAAATCCCTCCTCCACTATTACTCACCTTTGGATAGATTGGGAGTGGGAGAAAAGTCACTCTTTTCTTCTGCTTCACTGGCTTTTGGAAATTATTGATTGACATCCTCTTATCACCACTAAATGTTTCATAGAACGTTGAATCTTGCAGTGAATAATTGTCCAATTCTTCAGTTATTTCCAAAGCCATGGCTCCTTACGAATACTGCGTGTGTGCGTGTGTATGCAGAGATTGAAAAGAAAAGAAATCATTAAAATTTTAAAAACATATTCCTAATGGCTTTTTCATACAAAAAACAAACTCTAAAAGAGATATATTGTAGGTAAAATACAAAACATTTTACCTTAGCTATAAAATGTGAACTTGAAGTGAATTTTTATCAGAAAACAAGATCTTCCCTTGCATGGGTTATCTTTAGCTAGAAAATCTTACTTAAATATTTGCAAGTTTTTGTGCATTTCAACATTTTGTGTCACTGTCAATTGCAACTTGCATGTCTTTCTGCATTATTTAAAACCATTTGACCAATTTTCAATTAATTGAGTTTGTATGAATGAATAAAAAAAAATGTTCCACCTTTAATTTTAATTCGATCGCCAACAATTAGTTTAATCATTTTGGACATTTCATCATTCTCTAAATTACGTTTTGGTAATTTCTGACGTGAAAATAACATTTTAAACTATTCAAGAAACTCCTCCTTTTTTTTTTTTTGGGAAAATAATTGGATTTTTATTGTCAATCCTACAGCTCCTCTTTCCGGGATATATCTCTGTATAAAATGTACATTATAATATATCTTGGGTATCTCTGCACAGTGGTTTTCTTCCCTTTTTCTGCACAACACCAGAGAGAGATCATCTTGCAAGAGAGTGTGTACAGGTGAACACGAAGGGAGAAAAAGTGTAAATAGACCTGAGAATGAGGCATATACAGGAGACAAGAAAATGAGAAAAAAAAACGTGAAGAGACTGTCTCTGAAGACAAAGAAGATCGTTTTGCCATGAAATCAAACACACAGACTTTTTTTTTCATATAACTCTATATGAGTTGAAGAGCCTTTCTCAGGTGCAAAAGGAAAGCTGCGTGAGTGAATTTTGAGACTCGTGGGCCCCTTTTCTGTGCGGGAGACGCAGTGGGAAAATCCCGTCAAAAAGCATATAGAGAGAAATAATCAATATGGTCGTGGCAAAAATTAAGTGTTTTTTTTTGTGCGGTTTGGCGTGATATTTTATTTTCTTGGAAAGCTTCTATCAGGCGCTCTGTGTGTATTTTCTTGTTGTTTCCCAACCAATTCTCTGATTCATTTTTTTATACTCTATTATGGAGAATTTTTCACACACAAACTCATGGAATTTAATCAATCTTTAATCGAATTTCATGTTTTACTGATTGTACGCCCCAAACACACAAATTGGTGGGGGGAGAGAAGATTTTGATAGGAAAGCGCGCTTGATGTTTTTTTTGCCGCTTTTCTGTCGTGCCCAAGGTGGAGACAGTAATTAATTAATAAAAGGTCGCTTGAAGAGACATGGGGGCACTTTTTTGTGCTGCCTGCCTGCAACCAAAGCGATTTTTTTGACGTCCCCGTATGTGCCTTGCCTAAGCAGAGAATTTAAACTTCAACAGAACACCCGCTTGTGAGTTAAAGTTCTTCTTTTCTTTTTTGTCTACTCTATTACTTTATTTTTTCTTTTAATTCTTATTCTCTGCTGGGCATGCGAGAGCAGAGCTGCGATATTGCAAAGCCAAAAGAGGGGCACACAAAGTGGAAGAGATACCCGGAGAAGGCGTCACCGGGACAAGTTTTGTACCCCTCGGCATGATCGTCGCGCGGAGAAAAAGTTGCGCAGCGCTCTCGCATCGGCTCTTTCAGCTCACACAAAACTATAAATACAACACACTCATGAATGAACATTTTGTATGAATGGGAGTCATTTCTCAATGAATGCTCTCTCATCGGCTGTGAGACCCTTTTTCCCATGGCTCCCTCTCGCTCTCACACTCACCAAAGCGTCTCTATAAATGGGGGATTCGCCTGATTTTTTTTACGGGGGGAAAACACAGTATGCAAGGGAATTATAAGGATAAAGGGTGAAAGACCACAAAGAAGGGAATAAATAAATAAAAGAAGCTTACCACAGGTGTAAAAGTATTGCTGCTTTAGTGTCACGTAATTGAGAGTTTTCATGCAGTCTCATCAATACACTCTCTCACACTCTTGATCTTTTTTTTTTCCTCACTCCTTCGCTGCCCGCGAGAACTTTAAAATAGCCACTCGGTGACGTTGTTTTTTTTATTATTTCTCTTTTATTTTCCCATTGATAACAAAACTCGCAGTACTTTTTTTTGTTAGCTCGCCTATCGCGCCATTTGTATGTGTGTGTGGGTGCGACAAGACGATATTATGAGGCACTCAAAATCACAGAAATTACACAGAAATGAAGAAATATTCTTGCAAAAAACAAAAGAAAGGCAACACTATTCCCTTCAAGGAGTCTTGCAAGGTGGATTGAAGTGAATTCTTGAACAACAATCACAAAGTAATGGCGAAAGAAGCACAAAAAGCGTTCAAACTGTTGCTCTTCGGTTGCGTTTTGTCAAGAGCACTGCGATGGATAAGCTATACATAAGCATAGACTGCATGTAGGGCTTGTGATTCATCTGGCTTACTTTGCTTTGCTACGCACATTTTTTTGTACACTTGCAAAAGAAAGCAATATTGTTTGTTATAGTATTTATGAATTAGAATTTAAAAAATATTCTTTGACGGTTCATGTCGTTCATGTGTAATATAAATAGAAATATTTCAATATGGAATACGATGATGAAATATTTTGAGTCAATTGCAATAGCTGTGACCTTACAGAAAAGAAGGTGACAGTGGCGCACCCAAGTGGTTATTCTAGGAAAGAAAAATGTACATCTTGATGGGAATCAAAAAGGTTTCTCAATTTAATTTTTATAATAGAAGAATAAAATAAATCTTATTTGTAATATTCATTCGTTCAAAATATTGTAAAAAAAATCCTATTTCGTTCATTTTATTGATGAAGCTGAGAATGCTTTAATATTTATTGAAAACCCCTATTTCTTGAAGGAATGAAAACATAAATGATATTCCCATATTGATCCACATTGTATGAGTGAGCTTGAATAGAGGTGTCGACTGTGTGGATGTCGAAACGACGTCCGGCCCTGCAAAACTTAAAAAGAAGAAGAGTTGAGGTGTCAATGTGGGACGTATTAATAAATAGAAAATAAGGTTCGTTTACTAAAGAAAACAGTTTTTTTTTAATTAAATAATAATAACTTTGCTATAAGGAAGAATTTTGTTTGAAAGAATGAGTCAGAGGATTCACAAGGAACGGCATCAGCCGGAATCAAGAAAGCAACTGGGAATTCTTGAAAAGAAAAAGGACTACAAAGTACGAGCGCAACACTACAAGGAAACACGTGAGACGATAAAACTCCTGAAAAAGAAAGCTCTCAATAAGAATACCGATGAATTCTATCACCATATGATAAACCAAAAGGTAAGGTTCTTCCTAATTAATAATGCCAACTAAATTATTTTGCTAATAACCTATAATAATTTGCAGCCTAAGCGAGACTTTGTTGACATCGGTGAGAGAAAACCCAAAGAGAAGGTCACGGATGAGTCTCTTCTGCTTAAGACACAAGACCTCAAGTATCTCACGTCTCGTAGAACGATTGAAACAGCTCAGGTGAACAAGTAAGGCGTCATTGTTATATTAATTATTCAGATTTAATTACAAAAGTCAAAATATATTTCCTTATTATAGGCTATCATCGCAACTCCATATCGTTGACTCCAAAACCATCGGGAACAAACACACTTTCTTCGTGGACCAAGATGAATTTGAGGACTTTGACGTCGCTAAAAGACTTCGGACACATCCACGTCTATTGGGAAATAAAACAAATCGAATGACATTTGAACAAATTGAGCAAATTGGGGATTTGGAATTGGCAGAACAAGACATTGAAGCTGTGAATAATCTCAAGAAAAAATCCTACAAAAAACTCCAAGAAAGGATTAAGCGTGAAAAGCAAATTGTTGAGGCGCACTTGAAGCTTGCCGATAAGGTATCACGGGAGAAGAAACGCCTAGTGGAAGATGATGATGGAAAACCAAGAAGAGAGCCAAGCTATGTGAGAAAGAAGTAAAAGGGGCAGTCTTACCTTAATGTTTTTTTTCTTCTTTTTGTTGAAATTCAATAAACGCTCTTTATCCACTTGATGAAGTTCTCAAGCAGAGGCATTCGATATTCTTCAGCGACCACCAGGAAACTCTCAAGGTCCCGTTGAATGTCCTCGCGAGGTAGCAAATTGGTGAAGGCTCCCATACATTCGCAAACTCTCGTCATATTGTCCAGTTTGATTTGTTTGCAAATGACACACTTTACGTCCTGAAGGGTATATGACATGAGTTTCCGCTGAATAATTTCCAGCAGCAATCCCTCAATCTCATCTGTACTGTAGCATCCCAAGCATTGAGAACAAAGCCAAACAGGCCTAAAATTTTAAATGATTAAATAAACAGATTCAAAATTTGTATTTTTTTTATAACACTCACACTCCATCCTTTAGTGCCCTGTGGGGATCGTTGTGAAGATTGAGATCTCTGCAATGATTGCAAGCCTTGCATATGACCTCCATAAGGGTGAAATTATGTGTGGTGTCCTTCCACTTGGCTGCTTCACTGAATTCCCCAATTCCAATCAATTTAAGTAAATTCCTATGCAGAGATTCCACTTGTGGTGTAAAGCATTCCGCAACGGAGAGGATTCTATTGAGCGCTGTGACAAATTGTAGAGCCGGCTTGGTTGCGTGATAATTGAACTTCTTGTGAATATGTTCCACAATGGTGAAGGCACGATGGGAATGCTCCTCAAAGGCCTTTTCGGGTGTTTCTGCCGTTGCCAGGCTTGTCAAAAGTCCTGATATTAGCTTCTCCAAATATTCCCCACAATTCCCCTCTTTTGGCAATTGATCCACAATATTGAATGCCATCTCAATCTCCAGTGGTGCATCGGATTCACCATCTGTCGCGGGTGCAATGCGAATACCGCCAAAATTGAAATTATCAATCCACAAGAGATACTTCCAAGATTGCTGGAAAGCCAAATGTAGCCCATGAAACATTTCCTTGTTGCGAATATTTTGGCAAATGTAATCCGTATAGTTGATGGCCTCTATTGGGGATTCCTTTCCCGTGTTAATGATGATTCGATTGAAATCTGCAAAGATTATTGTTGCTCCTAGTCTCTGAAATTCCGCAAGGAGCTGCAGGAAGTACTTCCGGACAAGATTAAACATTGTACGTCGCAGTGCAGGATCGTACAGCAATGCGGCCGGGGATTTAATCCAACGGTAAAAGTGCATAACTTGCGTATCAGAGAAGATGCTGCGATTGAGAGATATATCACGTAGCCACCCGTTCACCATGAGACGCATCACACGAAGTGTTGAGTTGCAATGGGAGGATTCATCGTATGTTGCTTTAGAGCGTCCCTCGAGCATTTCATCGACAAACCCCTGGGGTATCATGTCAAAGGAGACTGCATTGAATGCCCCCTCAGCTTCTTGAATTCGATTTGATTGCAGTAAAGCACTCACAGCGAGATTCTCAATGTTCAGCACAACAGAGATGCTGGGATAGAGATTACTGCGATTCTGCACGCGGGAATTGCCATCATCAAACTCCGTTAGGAGGCGACTGTCATCCGTTTCACGTCCCCCAAGGTCTGGACGATTTGTTTTTGAGCACCACAAGATGAATTTATTCTTCTGCAGGTAACGCGCAAAGAACAAATCTGCCCCAAAGAGAATGGGATCCGTGGGCATATTGCCAATGGGTATGTGGTAGTACCTACATTGTCGCAACATTGATTCCACCACACGTGGTAGGTTGAGAAAGTGTCGAATAATTGATCGACATCCATTCTGTTGCCAATTGATTGCAGACAACAGGGATAGTTCGTCTGTAATGTGAATTTGTACCTGTGGGAATTCCATTAGTTGCGGTATTGAACTTGTGAGCTGATTGAGCCCCATGGAGACTTGAAGAAATAGCAAAGTAGGACCCTTAATTTCATGCTTACACCCCGAAAGGATTCTCTGGATGTTTTTATGAATATTCTTGGCATCAGTTTCGATAATAACGTCAAAGTCCATCTCACTTGTGGAGAGCTTTTCCTGCCCATTGCGTTCCATCAGGGCTTTCACCTCACTACCGTAGAGGGTACGAAGATTGGGCATTTGATTCGTGCGCACAGTGTCCAACACCAAAATTGTTGCTTTCTTCGTTGCTGGTACAAATACACCCCACATTTCTCTCTTCCCCGAAGCACTACTATGCTGATAGAGGAAGATCTTCTTCAGTTGTCCATAGTTCTGGAGGTACGTGCGATTTGTATCACTCCGAAATTCAAGTTGTTCCAATGAAAAATTATCTGTATTTGTCCGTCGCCTATCGCCTTTCTGCACAGCGCATTTACATCCCAAATCAACCAGCGTACGGAATTGAAGACTCGTCTGTGTCTCATAAATCCCCTCAATGTCTGGCGTTGTGAGATCAATCAATATATCGAGTTTACGATCCTGAAATGTCTGTTCCGGAATCTGATAGCGATATAGGTGATACACAGGACTCGATCGTGGTAGAATCCTGTGAACTTTCTTAAAGACAGCATTCTCAGCATCCTCAAGATCCGCACTCAATGGTGTTCGTTGATTTATATAAAATACACGGGGAACAGTGAGTCGTATCCTGTGAAGTTCCTCGCCATTTATGAGGATCCACATTACAAAATTCCCCGGATAGTCCGTTTCGGCAATTTGAATAATCTCCCACGTGCTCTCGAGGAGGGTAGACTGAGTTTTCCGCAAGAATCCACCAATTGTGGCTTTTGTGTGTCTAAAATCGGAGAAATCCTTCGGCCGCGTTGCTGCTTCATCAATCCTCTGCTGTTTGCCACGACCCTTTCGTGCCAGGGCACGCTGCTCGAGTTGCAGCATCCATTTCTTCTTCTGATACTTCACCCACTCCTGAACTTCTTCACGTGATGGCCCAAGTGGTGGTCGTGTGCCCAAAAAACTCTCAATTGATTCTTCCCCATCGAGAACTTCTTGTCTCTTTCGCTTTATTGAAATTGGTCGTGTGTCTCGTGATGTAGATGGAGCATCTCTTGTTAAATCTTCAATGTCTGCAACAACATCTGTCGTCATCGTCGTTGATGGTTTTGGTTGTGCTGCAAAAATCTCATCAATCTTTCTCTGCTTGAAGACATCTTCTTTCTGTAGGATTTTTTTGTGTAGCCACTCAGGATGTGCCACGCGTTCCACCGGATTTGAGAGCCCCTGGAGGACAGCTGGGATTGTAATGATCTTCTGAATTGTCCCACCCAAGCGTTCAATGTAGTAATTCCAATCGAGAACATCGCGAATATCAGCATCCCCCATACTTGGATCTTTTAGCCATCGCGACAGGTAGTGACGGCGAACACTGGCTTCGGACTGGAAGATTGCCAATGGAATAGCCCGTTCTGTCACGGGGGCACCTTCAGGTTTGGCCGAAATGATATATTTACACGATAGCCCAGCATCTTTAATCATTTGATCCCCCAAGAATTCCGCCAGACGCTTTGCTGTTGATATTGATGTTGATTTTTGTGCGCCATAGTCTGCAAGTTTTCGTGACATTGAACGATTTTCCGAAATCAATTCGAATAGCTCGCTATCTGGCATACTTTCACCCTTGCTGTAGAGAACATCGAGCCAGTAGTTTGCTACCTTAGCTGCACTTCCGTAGGATTCTTCGAGCGTACTCCCTTGGAGGAAGGCATCAAAGACAGATGATTGAAAATTCTTAATAAGTTGCAACTCTCCGCGTCGTTTCACCTCGAAACCCTTGAGTTCGGCAATTGAACCATCAAAATTAAATACAGCATAGCGCTTTTTCAATTTCTTCCCCTCTTCTTTGGCAGCCGGAAGTACCATGGCCAAGTATGGCCCGTCAACTTCGAAAAAAATCGAATTTTCCGCCCTTTTCTCATACTTCGGGCGTTCCCCCTCGGTCTTATCCACCAATTCGTGGTACTGCTCATTCGTAAAATGTTCCTTGACCATGGCATTGAGAATTGCATTGGGGTAGGACACAATGAATTTCCCACCCTTCGCTTCGGCGCTGCGTACAGTGAAGTTTTGCGGAAAAGACGCCGGGAGAATACACCAAATACCATCTGTGTCAAGTTCAAGGGGTCGCCCGACTTTCTCAATAATTTCACGGGCTTTCCGGATGATATTTGCACCCGTGAGACATACAATGCCACCCATTGGCATACTATGCCATCGAGCACCGCGACGCATTACGTATCCATAGAAGGAATTCAGGATGCATTTATGGGCTAGTTGGAGGGAATCATAGAGAACTTCACGCCCCTTTGCGGCTTTTATTTCGGTGGCATCACCCGTCTTTAGGGCCTCCACAACAGCCGCCTTGGCAACTTTGGTCATCTCTTTGTACTCATAGCGACGATCACGGAAGGAACGCACGGTGTCAACGTAGAAACTATTCTCCTTTTGGCACACTGTACTCGTTTTGGTTTCCAAGCGTGTAGTTTTGCGCTTTTTATAGGCCATTTTGCAGTAATCATTGAGGCGTTTCTTCTCATATGCCACCTGATCCTCGCGCGAGAGTTGATTGAAGGCCCGCGGGGGACCTCCAGGGAAGAGGGGAGGGAATGTTTCAGTCTCCAATTGTTGCTGTATTCGCTGGAGTTCACTTTTTGTCGCTGGGAGCATCTCACCGCGCCACGACCACGTCATGTTGCGCTTGCAGCACGCTGTGGGTTCATTGAAGTCACAAACGGCACAATTTGTTTCATTCACCATGGCATAGGGTTGCAGGCGATTCGTCAGGATAATATTGGGATACATGGCACCCACGTCCAAATGATAAATGACCGGATGTTCAATCCTATTGGGTACATTGCGAAGAGCCTCGAGCTCAGTGCCAATTGCAGCTGAGACTTCGGATAAATTCGTCACACTGTCCATTGGGACGCCCTTCTCAACGGCAATAGCATGATGGAGGACTTTGGGCACGTCTGCCTGAAGGGTGGCAATCATTTCGGGATCAATACGAAAACGATATGGGATATCAGCACGGAAAACACCGGATTCGAGGGCTTCTACGTGCCCCCCGACGTATGTTTCAGAATCCAAAACATACCCTTCGGCAATTTTGTTAACTTCCTCAACTTGCTTATTGGGGAAGATGACATTCGCATGGAAGCCCTGGACCATAAGGAGATTTTCGCATAGTGTCCCTGAGCCTTTGCGTAGTACCTCATCGGGTTCAAGGGGAATAATTGTGGCCAAGGCAAATATGAAGGGATGCACGTATTTCATGTAGAGATAGTATGTTGCAACAGCATCTGACACGGAATAGTTGCAGAGTACTTGGGGCCTCTTAACGGCCAGAGAGCAAATCTCCTCTGGATCCAATTCCACGGGGTCATACCGCAGCTTAGCCTTAGCCACTGCTTTGAGCCCTTGCGATCCCACGGGCAAGTAGGAATCACGCTTAACCCAATTCAAGCAATCCAAGTGCACGGCTGGGCGTGACAAGTAGTACCCTTCGCGATTCTTACTGAATCCAATCTCCTGCTTCATGTCAATATCATAGACAGCAGCACGGGTCTCGAGGAATGGCCAATCAAAGAAATCCCCGTTGTAGGAGGAAAATATGTGTGGCTTCACCTCGTTAATGTGACCGAAGAACTTTTCAATTGTTGCCTTTTCATTGGGTTCATTGAATACCGTGAATGTTGCCTCAAATTCCGCTTTTGGTGTATACTCAAAACTCTTCACATCAGCCGAAATGATCTCTCGATTGGTTATGAGGTACCCCTGCCCGTCAATCATGTAGGAAATCATAATAATTTGATCGGTATTTGCATCCGGAAATTTCAACGGAAGCTTCGTTGTTTCAATATCAAATGCCAGAACAATGGGATCAGGGCGATCAATGATGTCCGTGCAGGGCTTTATGGTTGGATTATCCCTCCCATAGCATGTGACAGTGTACCAATTGCCACAGAATATGCTGAGATCAATGCAAACACGCACATGGTAGGGAATATCGTGTTCCCGGATGTCCACAATGGATTCCATATAGTCAGAATTGAATAAATCACTCCCACGGGAAGTTCCAGCTGTTCCTGCCACTTCTGCGAGGAGTTGCATATAGTTTGTATGATTCTTTGCATTCTCCTGATTCTTCTTTACAGCAGCCAGCAACTCCCGGCGCACCTTATGCAAAGCATTGAGATTGTGAAATGAGAGCTTAATGTAGTTCTGTTTGAGCCCAATGAGATGATTCGGTAGCTCAAGATCTTCCTTTTCCACTGCTTCGGACTTTGCAATGTGCCCGGCGTATTTTCTATCAAGGAATCTGTGGACTTCACTAAACTGACCAGCTTTGGGTAGTACAAAAAAGTATGGTTGATAGACAATTGTGGCCTTAAATCGTGCTCCCGTCATCTCCAAAAAGTACATATCGAGCCCTGCTACTAACTGCCGATCATCATTCAGCACTTCAGCCTAATAAAATGTCATTTTAAGGAACCAAACAAAAGGAGAAAATGAATCTTGGGACTTACAGAGTGCAGATTAAGGAGATAACCATTCCTTTCTTTAGAATCGGTGGGCTTCTTGAAACCATAGCGAAAGTCAATCCTCTCATTGTCCTGTATTGCCTTGAAGCTAAACTCCGATCCAGAATTCCTAAAAAGACGCCCACGGAAGAATAATCATTCACAATCCAAAACATTTTCCTTTAAAAACATCTTCAACTCTGTCTTACCCAACGTAATTTTTGGCTTTAAGACTTCCAGTATTAACACTCATCTTCTAAGAGCACAATCACATTTAGTATCTCACAAATTATAAAATGAAAAATGCAAGAAAGTCAAATATTTTGGAAAATCTTCTTCACACCTTCACTATAACTTTTGAGGTTATGTTATTTCGCGCTCTTTTTTTTAGTGAAACATCATTATGTATACGCGAAAAGAACGTTATTCACTATACATACAGTAAGTCCCCCGCATGTAACCAAAATTGGGTTTTAAATTATTGTAGGGGATCATTAAAGGTTCAAAATAAGCGTGGTCATTTCCCGGAAAAGCGCTGGGAAACCTACGAATTTTCCGATTTTCTGTTAAACCTATGTTGATTGATTTCTCAATTTATAGCAATCGTAGGATATTGCGATTGGTGTCAAATTAAAGCTATATTAATGCTTAATATTATATATTAAAACCATTTTCCAAAATCCACTAGAAGGTGAAAATTCGGAAAAATTTTCCGAACACGCATTTTTCTTTCGCCTCCCATTTCCACAATATTGCATGGGACCACTTGGAACATCCTTTATTTTGTAGCATTTTTAATTATCTTTCATTTGGTATAACACTTGCAGGGGAAATCCGCTGGGAAAACTCGCTACAGAATGATTTTCTAAAGTTAAGCACGTTTTCGCATTGGAGAAAAAGAGATGGACAATTTTTTTTCTAGGGGAATTCTTAGAACATTCTGGAAACATCAAAGAGGAGAAATCGTTTATCTCTTTTCTTCCAACGCGAAAATGTGCTTAACTATGGAAAATCATTCTGTAGCGAGTTTTCCCAGTGGATTTCCCCACCAAGTGCTATACCAAATGAAAGGGGATTAAAAAAACTACAAAATAAGGGATGATCCAGGTGGTCCCATGCAATATTGTGGAAATGGGAGGCGAAAGAAAAATGCGTGTTCGGAAAATCTTTCCGAATTTTCACCTTCTAGTGCATTTTGGAAAATGGTTTTATTATATAATATTAACCATTAATATAGCTTTAATTTGACACCAATCGCAATATCCTACGATTACTATAAATTGAGAAATAAATCAACATAGGTTAAACAGAAAATCGGAAAATTCGTAGGTTTCCCAGCGCTTTTCCGGGAAATGACCACGCTTATTTTGAACCTTTAATGATCCCCTACAATAATTTAAAACCCAATTTTGGTTACATGCGGGGGACTTACTGTATGTATAGTGAATAACGTTCTTTAGTTTCACGTAATTAAAACGGAAAAGAAACGTTTCATCCTTTGATGTTTTTTTGGGAGAGGTTAGAAAAAAATTCTAGAAGCAGCAGAAAAATTGTTTTTATCCAATTTCACTAACTTTCTTTCGCCCGAAATCTTCAGTAAATTGCAAGAAAGGTAAGTTTCTCCTGTTTGGGCACTAATCATCAGGAGAAATGGACAAAGTCCTTCAAGATAAATGGTGTGATTACATAACTTTCAGATGCTTACCAAGGGATTCACTGAGGTTGTCCGCAAAGGAGGATTCCTCACGAGGAATTTCGGTGTGTGCGCTCCGGTAGCACAAAAAGTTACGGATCCCATTCAGGCGTTATTCGTGAAGAAGATTCAAGAGTATAAATCCAAGGAGAGGTAAGTTTTCTCAGACTCCGGAAACATGCTATATGTATGTAATTATGTACATACTTGATTTGTTCTTTTCAGCGGTGGTAAGCTCGTGGATGCCACACCAGAAGTTGAGAAGGACCTCAAGACGGAACTTGAGAGAGTTGCCAAGCAATACGGAGGTGGATCAGGTGTGGACATGACTAAATTTCCGGAATTCAAGTTTTCAGCCCCCACTGTGGATCCAATTAATACAACCAATTAGTGTACATTATACATAAAATATGGAAATAAAATTATGCTCCTGAATTAGAAAACATAAGAGGTATATTTTATTTCAGTCAGATTACGCATTCGAGCGTTTTACAAAAGATTCTTAATACACATGGAGAGATGGTTCGACGTTTAAAACATGAAAAGAGGATGAATGGACTTCTGGGTTAGTCCTTTGCGGCACACAGGGCACTTCTTGGTTGATTGGATGGCTGTCATGATGCATTTTTGGCAGAAAACGTGCCCACAGATTGTCGAATGGGGGCGTCTGTTGATCATGTCCTCAAAGCAGATCACGCATGGAGGAATGCCACTCGGTTGGGATGTTGCTGGTGCCTTGCTTGGTGGAGGATCGCCCGTGGTGACAACTTCGACAATCTCATCACTTTTGCGCTTCCGCTGATTCTTTCGACATGGTGGCATTTGTGGTGTAGCTGCTCTGGCACGACATGGTCGTAGATCAATATTGTGCACATCCGGTGAGCAGAGATCAATTACAAGTGGATTGGGATTGAGCGTTTCACTAATTAGAATAACTTCATCATCAACTTGTCTAGAATCTGCAAATGCAAGAGAAAAAGAAATAATTTAACGAATAAAATAGGAAAATTTTCGTTAAAAACCTACTCATGTTTGTGGGTTCCAAAGGAACATTGGCAGAGGAGTCTGAATGATTTGCTGAGGCCCCTAGAAATAAAAATTATCTTTGTAAATAGTAGGAAAACTTGCAGGTACATACATTGATATAATTTACCGGTAGGTTCAGAAGAGTTTTCTGCACGGCTACTCTGATCACATGGGACTAATTCTTCAACGGCAATCGCATCCTGTTCCTGCCTCACTGGCTCTATCTCATCTACTTCCTCCAAAACTACCGCAGCCGGCACATCCGCCGGAGGATATTCAATTGATGGCTCCCTTCCACGCAATGAATTTCTCACTGATCTAATCGTTTCTTGTGCCTCGGCAATGAGTGCCTGCACATTTTCAGGTGAGAATTCATCGTCGCTATCAGACATTTCCGCAATTTCGACTGACACACTCATTTTCTTAAATAAAATTGCAAATAAAATTAAGCAAAATGTTTTTATACACGCTCACCTGATTTCAAGAACAACGGAAAATCCGACAAGTGCACCACGCTGAAGTTTGGGAAAAAATCGTCGACTAAATGAGCCGCATGTTAATAATTTCCAAAAAAAAGAAAATTTTCCTTTTCTTTTACCCTTTTTCTTAAACGTTAACAAATATTTAATGTAAATAATCGAAAAAATGTCCAAAAAGGCTTAATTTTTTGAATACCCTTCACGAAAAATGATTTTTTGGCTCTCTACAGTTTTGTCACAATATCACAAAACTTCAGGGTGGTTTGAATTTGTCTGTGTGTTGTGTAAATAAACTAAAAGAGATCCTCAAAGAATTTCCGGAAAATCTATTGAATTTCACAAAAATAGTGGAAAGAAATGGATGAATCCAATAAGTTGAATGTACATAAAACAAAGAGGTCTAAAAATGAAATCGTAAGAACTTCAATTGGTACCTATTTGAAGCAGAGGAACTACACTGTGAGTATCACGAGTTCCATGCAGCACGAAGGATTTTTCATTGTCAATGTGTACAGGAAGTTGAGGATCTAATGCTTGAATTTTCTCTCTTTGTTAGTTTGATGATAGATACCGCAAAGGTCGCACCTACACACAAAGTACGAATCAATTGCAGATCTCTGGGAATGTGGAGCAGGAGATATTTCGTGGGAATGCCTTCCTCTTTTCCAATGTTTTCTGCATCAACTCATCCGCTCAGGTGGATCAGCAATTCTCAAAAATTTCCCTCTTCATTCAATCACTCAGTGGGAGTATACGGAATGAGCTGAAAAATCTTCTGCCACCACTTCTGTGTCATCTGTACATTGAGATGCTAAAGGGGAGAGATTGGAAGCCAGCGACGGATTTTCTGAAGAAAAATGCCGTAATTCTGGGCTCAATTGAGCCATCCGACGGTAATCGGGTTAATGGGGGGAATGGGCAGGAAGATAGTTTACTCAATCAACTCACGGATAATCATCAAAATAAGATTGTTTTTGTGAAGGACACCGAAGAGGTGTGTGGGTATGACTATAAAACACGAAACATGTTCCGGAATCTCATTGAGACCCTCTCAGTGGTCACGAGTAAGCATGATATTCAAACGGAACCCCTTGTAGCGAGATTCCGGTCCACAAAGTACCGAATTGCCCTTTCAATCCAAGCTCTGTATGCCCTGAAGCGGTATCTCTCAAAGTATGGGCATGTACTTATCCTTCAGACACTCCAAGTATGGTTCCACATTGATATGCAACGAAAGGAGCTGCCCATGAATGTCATTGCCAATGAGGAGTTCGAATCAGATGAAGAGGGTGCGACGACAAAATCGGGAATTGTTAATGGATGTGAAGACATGGAGTCATCACACAGTTGTACAAGAGATGGACACCAGTCAGCATCAATGGGTGAAAATGCCCCAAAAGGTGGCAGTGAGATGAACACAAGACTGGAGAATATTCGAAAATGTGAGAAGAATCTGCAAAAATATCAATTACCCGTGAAAATCATTGGGATTCGTGAAAACTCCAAGAGATTAGTTTGTGCATCGCTGGACGCTGGAGGATGTCACGTGGCTAGTAGCTCGTATGATTCCGAAATTGCCCTGTGGTCGATGCACAGTAGCAATTTTGGTGGAAGACGCCCCTGGAGGATGTTCAGTGAGCGTCAATGCGAGTGGAATCTTGCAAAAGTTGATGACGATGTGGTGGAGGGAGATAATAATGATACAGAAATCAGCAGATTGATGCATTTGCGTGAAAATCCCACAAATAGGGTGTAAGTTTATTCTCTACTAAAGGATTTTGTACTGAAATCTATAATCATCCAACTAATTGCAATTTTTTCTTCTTTAAATTTTTTATCTTAAAGACAAAACACACCACTTACGTATCTACGAGGACACATGAGACCTATTACGGATGTTCTCTTCTCCCAGTGGAATCCCCTCTTGCTTAGTGTGTCACGAGATTGCACAATGAGAGCGTGGAAGGCATCCGATTACACATGCGGTGGCATCTACCGGGGGCACAACTACCCCATTTGGTGTGTAGCTGAAAGTTCAAATGGCCTTCTCCTGGCCACGGGATCCAAAGACACCACAGCACGACTCTGGGCAACAGATCGTGAGCATCCACTTCAGGTGTATGCTGGGCACACGCAGGATATTGATGTGATTGCCTTTCATCCCAATGGCAATTACCTGGCAACGGGATCATCTGACCTGACTGTTCGGCTATGGTGTGTAACGAGTGGGAAACTTTTGCGGGTTTTTACGGAGTGCAAACTTCCACTCCTTAGCATTGCTTTTAGCCCCAATGGTAAATTCTTGGCAGCAGCTGGAGAGGAACCAACCATACGGATTTTCGATTTGGCCGCTGGTATGCAACTAATGGAATTCCAAACGGGCTGTGATGCCACAACAACGACCAAGAGTATTGCATGGAGTTCAGATAGTCGGAAAGTAGCTGCAGCCCTATCCAATGGGGGAATACGTATTTGGGATACAACAAATCACGGCCGGAGTCAGGGGGGTGGTGCAACGTCTGAAGGTACTTCTTCCCATCATGGTTCAAATGTTGTCATGTCCTACGCCACTGGGTGCCATCGTTTGTTACGCATCCAAACTAATTCCAACAATACATTTACTTGCATTGGGAATCACTAAAAAATGATTCTCTGTAGGTGTGGTGAAAGATTATCAATAAAGAAATAATAAAAAAAAATTATTGGACTGTTTTAAATGTTCTTTTTGGTCACTTCCTTTCCTTCTTCCCTTCTGCCGCTGAGGTGAGACACATGTTATGAAGGAGAAGTTTAACATCACGCATGGAAAAGACTTCAAAACATCCCATTTGCTGGTTTTTCTTTAGATTGAAAAATAAAATTTGTTTTCTTTAAATTTATTAAGACATATCGATTAAAATACATTTATTTATATCATTTTCATCTTTCATCTTGCCCACTAGTACGATTTAAAAAAAAATCAAGGTCATATAAAAATAATATTATATTAAAAAATATTGTGGTGAAAACATAATTTTAAATAACTATTGTTTTGAGTTTTGTCGATTTTTTTTCTTAAATTTTTTTCCCTTAAGTTGGCTACCATTATTTTATGTATATATAACAAAATACCTTAACATATAATATTTTCTTCATTTTTCTTTTTAAATATTACATCATTTTTTATTACTTTCAATATAATAAAATTAATTTAAAAAAAATAAAGAAAGATGTTGGTATCAAAGTATTATAATATTAAAAAAAAATGAAAATAAAAATTATTTCGTTGTTGCGTTTACGGAAGAAAAGTAAATCTTACAAAAATCGTCGTGAAAAACTCTTCTTCCACATGGCATTGTTTCATTTATTAAATTCTTAAAATTCCTTTTTACAAAATTCTCTTTGGATTCCTAGCTTTCTCCATTCTTTTGGTAATTTAAAAAAAAATTACCAAACTCTCTGGCACAACAAATTTGCACAAAATTAAAATGAAAAAAAAAATCATCAAATAATAAAAAGTCTTACGAAATAAAGAGTTTGTTTTGGTAGGTAAGGTAGGTATGTTAAAAGAAGAATTATTAAATGTATTTTGTTATTTCCAAGTAAAAATCTTTATAGAATAATTAATCGTAGAATATTTCTCAATCGTTGTTTTAGAAACCTTAATATTCATCCATTTCTTTTTTTTTTAATCATTATATTGAGACCTTTTTTATCAATATAATATTTTTTTTTATTCTTTGTGACTTTTCGTTTATTTTTTGGTGTTCTTTCTTCTTAGTCAAGTCGTTGTTTTATCAGTTAAAATTCACTACCTACACTCTTCATTTTGGTGGGTGTGGTGAATGTAAGAAATGAAAAATCAAAGGAAATGCAAAAGGATATTACTTATTTTGTTTATGAAAAATTCTCACAATTAGAAAACTGATCATAGCACAAGAACATTTTTTTTTAAAGTTAAATGAAAGGCATTAAAAATCGCGCGTGTAGAATTTATCTATTTTCATTCTATAATTTTTTTTTCATGTTAAATTGTAATTAGACGCTGAAATTCAACTATTTTCTTTCATCTATTTTTTTCCTTCTTCTTCAATAATTTTTTATAAGATTTTATTTGTTTTTTAATTAAAATTTTTATTGTCTGTTCAAATACAATTTTTTTTCTTGTATTTCGTAATCTTTTGTGTTTAATTTTCGTATTCTCTTTGGGAGAACTTTAAAAATTATTTTTCAATAAGTATATTTTTTGTTGTTATGTTACAATATTTTCTTTTTAATTTATTTAATTTTTGTTTCATATGTCGATGATTTTCCTTCGATTTCTTAATTTCTTAACCATTTTCTTTTTGAAAAAAAAAAAGATCTGACACTGTTTCTCTGAATCGTTCTATCAATATTTACTTTTCTATCGCTATAATATTTTTTTGGCAACTCTTTATTTATTTATTTTTCTTAATTTTTGGCATCAACATTAAAATTTATTTTTGTTCCTATCATTTATTCACTTAGACCTCTGCCTTTCTATTTAATCTTGTTTTTCTTTTGCAGTAGTAAGAATAAGTAAAATTTCAAATGAGGTTCATTCACTTGTTTTATCCGTCTTGTGGAATGATTAGTACTTTATGTTGCATAATTTTTAGTAAATTTAATATTTTTTCTTTACGTTAAATAAAATTTTAACAATAACTGTAAATATATCTGTAGTAGTATTTCTATATAATATCATATAATCAATATAATACGAATCTTAATTAATTTTATTCCCTCTTCCATCATCTAATTTATTAATTTAATATATTTTAATCAATAAAAGACTTTATTTTTTCCCATATTTCCTTGCATTTTTTTTTCACTAATATGGTAAAAGTTCTTCACATTCCTAAATTGGTAAAGGTCTTCCAATCGCAATTATTTATTTTTTTTTTAGCAAATTTAATAATTAAAAAGACACATTTTATTAATTACCCTTAATTCTACGTTCTTTTGTGTTATTTTTTTTTTAATTTTACAACTTTAGTGTTTATTTGCATAATAATATATAATTTAGATAGTTATATATTTCATTACCTTCATTTTTCGTATTTTTTTCTTTTATCTCAATTAGGGTTTCTTTTTATTATTTTTTTTTTTGGTTTATCTTTGTCATAATTTGTCACCAAATATCGTTGTTTCATTTCCTCAATTAAAAGAAGATTCTTTAGAATCTTACAAATTTTTTCTTTGTAATGTATCTAGAAGTTAAAAGAGGGTAGTACTTTCTTTTAACATTTTTTTTTACTCAGCAGCTTTATTAAAAATTGCAACAAAAAATCAGAAATTATTAAAGACTCTCAATTAAATGTTTTAAATTATGTAGTTGAGGGCGACGTAAGGCTAAGATTTAGAATGAAAATAAAAATGAGAAGTTTTGGTTTGTAATATTCTTGAGCATTCTTAATTACAATTCTACGTGAATGTCTCTCAAAGGGTAAGAATATACATATATTTCTAAAAATTATATACAGAGAGCTTTTTTTTTTTAGAATTCCTTACAATACTTTCAATTTTTTCTTACATTTTTTTACAGTATCTATTTAAATGCAAAAATTTGGTTTATTAATTTTCTTTTAATTTTATTTTTTTTTATTTTGTTATGAAACAAAGAACATTCTGAGGCGTAAGATTTTTCGTATATCTGAACAAGATAGGAAAAAGATTTTAGGAGAAAAAGTAGCAAAGGTGATTTTTTTCTACTATATAGGTAAATGGTTATGTTTTCTTTCTTGCAATTTCTTTCACTTTTCACATGTTTCAAAGATGTATATATTTTTTTTTATTTATTTAAGAATAAAATGTATTGTCATGTTAACACCGTGTGGTCCAAAATGCGTATTTTTCACATAATCCTATATGCGTGTAAGTTTCATTATTTTTCAAAATTTTATCTTATTCGTATTTTTTTTTTCTTTTACAATCTCTTCTCCTCTGAACCACTGAAGACCTCTTCCTAATTTATACACTCTGTCATATTTTCCCATGTTTAAATAAATTAATAATTTGCAAAATACCAAAACAAAGATGTCTCAAAATAATTAATTTTAGTTCGATGACTTTTCTTTTCGTTGCGTTGTGGTATAGGTTTATTATTCGCTACAGTAATTCTGTATTCAATACTAAAATATTTTCAAGGTGGTTATTCAGGCATATATGGCATATATGGTTTAAAAATCCCTCCTCATCTTTCAGAGAAGTAAACGAGTTTAAGAATAGGAAAAACGGACAAGAATTACCCATAAAATGCAATTTCGTCCCTTTAAATATTCTTTTTATCTTATTCTTCTTTTTTAATTCTCTAAAAGACCAAAGCAACACCCATATATGTATGTATGCCTAATAGCGTTCTTTGCAGAGGTAGGTGTAGTCAGGAATCTATGCAAGAGGGGCATTTTGTCTTGTATTCAAATAAAACAGATTTTCAAAATTTTGGTTAAAATCCAGAAAAGTATTGGGCAAGCTAATAATTCGGACAATCAAATTAATTAATTTATTTTGATTTCTAAAAAATGAACCGGGACTTAAAGAATATTTATGGATACCCTCCCTACCTGGCTACACCACTGCACGTGTGAAATTAATTTTGGTTTATCGTGGAGGAAAATATGAAGGATTTCTTATATTTTTTTGCAATTTATATTTAATTTATAGAAAACAAATAAAAATAAAAAAAAGTATATAAATTGAAAAATAAAGGAATTGCTCTACCCAGCCCTTCGCAAACAAAAAAAAAAACAACAAATAATATTAAATAGGTTAAGAAGTTCTAAGCCTTTAAGCAAAAAGAAGAAAGCTTGGAAAGACAAAATGAGTATTGATGCAGGTACCAATAACAATGGCAACCAAGAAAAGAGTCACATTCTAAGGCAAAACAAAAATAAAGAATAATTTCATTGTGAATTCGTTTCGTATATATTTCAATGACCCATTGAATTCAAAGTAAAGAATAGATTAAACTCATCCATTTCATAAAGTATATATGTAAATAGGTAATTGATTGAAGATTAATTCATATTCTAATTTCGAAAATTTCATCAATTTAAATGTAAATGTAATATAAGACTAAATTTTTTTTTAACCTAGAAAATTAATTTAAGAAGTAAAAAAATGGCAAATTTTCATTTTGGCAAAAGATCTTATAAATAATTCTTCTCTCTTTTTTTTTAAACATAATATTATGTTAAAAGGAATGGCAATCTTTTTTTTTTCGACATGTTAATTCTTCTTCTCTGATCTTTCTCACATACTTGCGTTCATTTAATAAAAATGTTATTAATTAAATTCACTTAAGTACATTTTTATGATATGATATTCGTAAAGTTACCATATCTTTCTTTCTCTCTTTTATGTACTTGCCAAATTATTATTATTTTTCTTTTAAATAGGTATAAAATAATAATAGTATGTAGAAGATAATTAATAATTGAAAGAAATGTAATTTCATTTAAAAGCATCACATAGGAAACGTCTTTAACTGGCTGAAAATGTGTTCTTCCCGGAGGTTTTTCCTTTGTAAAAGTAAATTTGTGGAAAAAATGCGACTTACACGCGAAAATGGGTCAATTCCTCGCCTATGGATACCCTACTCTCGGTAAGGTTTGCAGTAGGAATACCGATGATTCATGTGCTGGCTGTATGAACCTGAATGAGAGAATCTTTTTAGACACTTGGAACACTGGAATGGCTTCTCGCCACTATGGAGTCTCTTGTGCTCTGTCAAGTGGTGCTTGTGCTTAAAAGCCTTCGGACATTCGGCACATTTGTAAGGTCGCTGACCTACCGATAAAATAAGAAAAATTCTTGTAAAAATACTCTTTTTTTTTCATTTAAATTCGGATTTTATGTTTTATACTAACCGGAATGCTCGTATTTGTGACGAGCGAGTGAACTCTGCTTACTGAAGGCCTTATCGCATTGGTCACAAACAAATTGTCCCTCTTGTTCTTGTTCAATTTTCACTCTTTTATTTGAATGACCTGCATTTATTAAGCAATTGGTCATATCGATTCCACCATCAATCCGGGACTCTTCATCCTTCCACGAACGTCGTTCACTACCTGGACTCAGGCTATTACCGCGTTCCCCCTTGAGACTCAATAGGGGATTTCGTGCCATTTCTGGTGTCATCTGCAAAAGGCGTTCCATTGGTACAAGCCCTAGGGCAGCACTAGGAAGAACATAGGGTGTATGACGAGGTACAGCTTCATTCGGGGACGGTGTTTGGCGCACCAATGCATCCATTCTGTTACTCAATGTTGCCCCATACAGGTGCAATGGTCGATAAGGTGTTGGGCTTCGTGATGATTTGTGACTGAGATTCATTACTTCCTCTTGACCTGTTGTCGATTGAAGTGGTACAGTTCCATATCTTGGTGAGTTCGATGGTGTTGCTGCATCATGTACCTATACAATTTGCAAAATTAATTGATTTATATATTAGATGTTTTAGCAAGAAAAGTTGAGATTTTCTTGACAATTTACCTGAGATTCTCGTGTATCCTTTTTTAGTGACAAATCCAGTGGTTGATCCCAATCAATGGTCCCCGTGGAATTAAATGCAGGTGGTGATCCCGCACGTGTAAATGGTTGTTTCATCATTCCAATGCTATTCAATTTTCTTTCACGTGATCGATTATTTTGAAACCACACCTGTACCACACGTGGATCTAGCATTAAGCGTGCAGCTATTGATCGAAACTCTTCACGACTTGGACGAGGATTGACGGCATAGTGCTCCTTGAGGACAGCCTGCTGTTCTTCCGAAATTGCCGTTCGTACCCTCACCTTGCGTTCCCCTTCGGCATTCACTTTTGCATCCCTATCTTCAGTGTCATCCTCACTACCTGATGCTGCAGCTGCTAGGTAGCTCGTGAGAGCCATTGTTTCCGCCACTCGTTCTGCAAGACTATCATGTTTGCGAAACATAATAGAACCACAGAGAACTTTTTCATGTTGCGCCAGTTCCGTGCGATGATTAAATGTTTTATCGCAATGTTGACACTGGAGATTCTGTCGTTCGTCCACAGTTGATGTTTCCGGGGGAAAGCCATTGGATCGCGACTGTGTATCCTGTTCCATTGATGGTGGTGTCACAGACACGGTATTTCTAGCATCACAACTGCTGTGATACTGACTCATTGCATTCCCACAAATTTGACTATCCGATTGACTCTTCTCACTACCCTTCTCATCGATGTCCATCACTAATTTTGGTACATCGTCGGCATTGTCTTCCGTAACTTCTTCAATCATATCCTCAGGGTCGGAATGTAAGCTTGGTGTTTTTGTTTCACTAGATCGTTGACTTGCCGATGCTTTCAGGAGGGCCTCAATGGAGGTTTGATGTTGATTCCCAGCAGCCGTTAGCTCAAGGAGTCGTTGCAAACTGTATGGATTGAAGGCAGCTGCATTGCGTGGATCAAGTGCCGCCATTGAGTAGAAGGGATTTTGGAAGGAAGCAAAAATGGCCACATTCATGGCGTCGTAGTTGTTACTGTACTTTGGCAAGATCGGCAGGAAGGCATTGTGATTGGAATTTGTTGAATTGTTGTTATTATGAAGTCCACCGGCAAGGAGTGGTTGATGAAACATTTGTGCACGTTTCTGTGCAGCTGCCAAGATACTATTGGAGTTCTTATCACCCCCACCGCGTCCTGAGCGTGACCCAGCTATACCAGCAGTACCCAATTTGAGACCCATACTGATGCACTTCTTTGATGTCATGTGGCTAGAGTAGGAGCCCGAATGGGAAAAGCGTTTGCCACAGTTATTGCATCCGAATGGCTTTTCGCCCGAATGTATTCTCACGTGTTCTTTGAGGTGGTGCTTAAATTTAAATGCTTTATCGCAATCAGTACATTTAAATTTCCTCAGGAGCGCTGACTCATCATGGCTTATCATATGACGCTGAAGTCTATAGACATTAGCAAAGACTTTGTGACAAGTCTTACAGCTCTGGAAGGGTGTAAGAGTGTTGAGAAAAAAAAAAGAAAATTAAATATATGTGGCGAGGGTTTTTTTTTTTAGAATTCTACAAGAAGAATAGTACGTATATAGAGGAACCTCTATTTATGCAAGAGAAGAAAACTCTGTGGCAATTTTGAAATTACTGCTAATTGTTGCTATTTCCAGCATCTAACATTGTTTCAAAAGCAAACTAAATCCATATAGCTTGAACTCGCGCTCCTGCGCGTCGTATCTCTTTCACATTTCCTTTTTCATTTCTTAAAACACATCGCATATACAACATACAATTGGAGAAATTGGTTGGATATTTATAGAAAATAATCACATATGTACATACATATATGATGTATATGCAAAAGGAAGGTGAAGTGTACATAGAGGGCAAAAGCAAAAAAGGAATGAAAAATCCTCAAGGGAAATCTTGTGGAAAATTCAATTTACTGTATATTTCTCCTGCCTTTTGTGAATTTATTTCACCTAAACAGTGTGAGACTTGTCACTCGCTTCCACACTCACCAGTATCCTTCATCTCTCATACTATAGTACCTACTATTAATAGTCATGTGAGATTTATTTGGAAAGATGGATTACAAACCCACCTTTTGTCTCATCACCAATCAAATTGGGGACATGTACTATGTACATATGTATTTATATGCATTCTCTATGTATGTTGAGGATGCCATCATGTCTCAAATCCAAGGACAGGATTGCACAAAAGCACAAATCAAAGGCATTATACACGGAGAGGCGCACGAGACTCATCAAAAGCAACATAAAACACACAAGATAACACTATAAAATGAGTTACATCTCTCGGAGGAAAATCACGTCAAAAGAAATCTTGGAAAACAACAAGAAAAAAAAAGAAATAGAAACACTCGAGATACCATCCCTCCTTTTGTGTAAAGGAAATCTTTATACAGAGATTGAAAGTCGGGAAAAACACACGGACAGGTGCGTCCAATGCTTCTGTGGAATACCAACATGTTGGGTATATTTTTAGAAGAACGCCACAGAGAAATTATATACATAACAGACCCAAAAAAAAAATCTCACATGAATTTGAAAAAGAAAATCAACTTAAAGAATTCTTTCAACTCCTTTTTACAAAAAAAATCACTTCTGCGGTGTTTTCTGAAAGAACATGTCTTGAATTTTTTTCCTTCTTAAATGCAACATTTCTTTTTTTTTTTAAATATAATTATTCTTCCAGCACATTCCCTATATTTCGTGTGCTTCAAAAGGTATATTACATGCAAAAGGTTTCAATTAGAAAGAAATTTAGAAAATTCCCATTGCAGCAGACAAAGAATTTTTGAATTTTCAGTTAGGTATCCTACAATGCGCGCACACCATCAGCCTAGAGGCGGTAAAAAAAAGACAAAGTGAACATAAATCTCAGATAGAGTAAGTTAATTGTCGACTATAAGAATTTTTCTCGATGGGGTGAAAGTAAAATTAGAGAAAAAATATTTATTTCTTAAAATTCCTCTGTGACAGTCCGAAATTCCACCACATTTGAAGGAGGTGAAAGAAACTATTGAAATGCCACAAAGGAGGATTTTTATTATTTGGTTAAATGACGAAAAACTACATAAATATTATTTAAGTAATTTTGTTGCTTTCAGAACTCTTTAATTTTTTTACCCTCCCCCCCCTTACTTTATCCTCAAAAGTCTAGACTATTAAATAAATTGATAAAACGTACAACATTCTATTCTAATTCCTACCTAATGATGGAAAGCATTCAATTTATTATTGCACAACTTATCAAACAGTTTACAATTAAACTGCTTTTTTTTAACAACGCTGTACAAAAGCATCAACTATGGGCTTAGTTAGTGGGTGTTGAATAGATAGGAGAGTGGTGGAAAATACCAGAAAAGAAATAAATTGTTAATTTGTAAAAAAAAATAGTGCAATGACCTCTACTTTGTTCTATACAGTATTTCTTTTTTTTTCTCTTGTCCATATACTTTCCCTCGTTCAATTTGATTTTTGTTCCTCTCATTTCTGCCTCTCGTGATCACCAAACAACACTGATATTGTGGCCGTGTTTAATACATCCCTCACACTCTCTATATGAATTCTCTTTTCTTCTTTTCCTTCCAGATTAATTAACAATGTTGCTTCATTTAATTTGTGTGTGATGCACGTTACTAATGACTTTTAATTTTTACTGCCTCATTGAGTGAAATATTATTCCTTATTAGCCATCAACTCCATCCCTCATCTATATATCCATGATCATATATGAACATCAAATTCTCACATAGATGCGTCTCTCAATTGAAAATTCTCCTTTAAACCGAGTTTTTTTTTTTTACTATTATTGAAACGTTGTTTTTATTCTGCTTTTGTTAAATGATATATAGTTCAATCTAAATGAAGTTAGGAGGATTATATGGTGAGCATGGTGAGCGATGGAAAGAACAGAATGCCACATGGAAGCTAATAAAGAATTCATTGTTCTACTGCAATTGATTATTGCGAACATTGAAATTGTTTAAAGTCGATGTGAGATATTTCATAGACTTCCGTAACAAATAGAACCAAAAAGCTTTTTATTCCTCATAATTTAATTTTTAATTTAATTTTAATTTTTAATTTTTTCATAATAATTCCTGATGAAAAAAAAAAGTTTTCAAAAAGATGCCTAAAAAGCTACAACGATTATACCTTTCATCTAAGAATTTTATGGATGCAATTTTCAAATAAATTTTTGAGTCAAAATTTAAGAATTTTCATCTTTTCATCTCCGAGGAGCAAATACTTTTTTTAAAATAAAAATTCTATTTTTTTCTCAATTAAAAAAAAAACGTATAGAGTCTAAGAAGAGTCAAAAACAACGTGTGTGCGTACATTCAATTTAAATGTTAAAACAAAAAAGTCAACAGTTTCTTTAAGTCTTATTTGATAACCTTCTGTGTGTGTTGGAGACATTCCTGATTAAGAAACTTCATCATAAAATTTTTCCTTTATTCATATTTGTTGGTCAAAAAGTTCGATGTTATAAGGTATCTGACCTCAAATAAAATTAATTATTATATTGACAGAGCTGAAATAGATATGAGTTGGAGGGTGAAAGAGGTTTAACAAAAATTTCAATATTCCCCAAAATGCTTCTTTTTTTTTTAGGAAATTTACATTATACGTCAATGAATTTAATGTATAAGTACATAACTCTCAACTCTTAATAACATCATATACCGCCACACATTACACACACATAGTGGAATCTTTCGGGTAGCCCAAAGATTTTAATTAAATCTCCTGGAATCTAATTGCACACACAGCAGTTAATATGTCTATGAAATAATTAAAATTTTATCGTTTTGTGATGTGAGTGTAAATGACACGAAAGTTCTCAAAAGGTTATCGCAAAGTGTGATTTCAAATTAAGGTCGAATATGAAAACACTTTCAATCCTTTGTATCATTCTCACATGATGCTCTAGAAAATGAGTACAGAGACCATGTTGTACAGAAAAAAAATCTAAATTCCTGGTTTTAGACTTTAAATTTACATACCGTCGCTACATATGTACATACGTACATTACATACATATGTATGTTATGTATGTACTCACTGTGCTTTACACACATCACAAAAAAGTTCCGAAAACTTTTAAAATGGACCACAATTTTTTTGTAAATGAATTGAAATAATAAACGATCTACTTAGAGTAGATTAAAGGAGATAGTTCAATCTTAGATTTTTATTTTACCTAATAGTTACTAATTTATTAAAAAAATGAATAAAGAATTATTATAATTATTATTATTCTAAATTAATCTTATTTACACCCACTGAATAGCTCTATAAGAGGCTTATTTTATTTTTGAAATAATAATGAAAAATATATATTTAATAAAATGTCGGAAAGAAAATCTCACAAAGAACCCATGAAAGATGAGAAATTCTTTTCCTGTGAACTTGTTAATCAACCTTCTTTTGATAAGATAAAATGCATGACTTGGAAGTGATTTATATGTAGGGAAAAATGAGTATTAAAAGAACAAAAATGCAGAAAGTGGGCGTTTATATATTGGAGACTATGTACAAATTTATTGTGCTGCGCCATACACATTTTGTTGTACTGATAACACACAGTATACCGTGATAAGAATTGGTTTTCTCTATCAAACATACTTCCCATTTTGAGTTTAAACGCGTCACACAGGGAGGAGAGAAAATAGCGACGATTTTTTTTCTTTAATATTAAAACACATTAAGCACACACGCTCCCATGTGATGTCCAATTGTGAGTTTCCCGTGTTAGAATAAAAAAAAACAGCACAGCACAGAGAGCAAAGAATAGGAATACAAATTAAACCATATTTTTCATATTTCGTGGTCTCATCTACATTTCAATGAACATAACCGATGACATCTTTTTTTTTTCTTCTTTAGATTTCATTTTACTGAGCTTTTAGTTAAAAAAAAATTGATATTTTTCTATGTAGGAAAGGACGAATAAAAAAAAGCAAATTTATCAGCCATACTTTTGTGAAATCAGAACATTAAAATTCCCTTGTCCTCATTTAATTTTTTTGATACTAAACATACACATACGATCTCCCTTCTCCATCATTGAGCGATACATTATGTACAGTACTGTACATAATATACAAATATTGTTTTCCAACACACCATTTCAGTTTAGATGAGATATTTGAGTGACTTCATTAAAATTTTCAGTATTCCTCTCATGGCACATATAAATTGAAAATATCAAATTGATAGTATTGCTGACTTAATTGTGAGACTGTAAATAAGCTCGTATAGTCTGAAGGTAAATTTTTTTTAAGTAGCAATCTTATCAATGAAATATTGCTAAACCATTATACAAAAAAATACATCCAGTCATATAAAATGATTTGTAGCTGAATCACTATGAATTATAGTTCAGTTAAATAAATACATATATAAATATTCAAAAAAAATGAATTGTTTTTTTTTAGTTATGTTGAAAACCGAGTAGGCTTTCTGCATTTGATAGAGTTAAAAATAAGGCTAATCATAGTGTAGATCAAAAATGAAAAATGTGAGATAGCAAAATTTAAGATGACGCTAAAAAGTATAAAAAGTAAGTTGTTTGATAAAATTTTTAATGAAAGTAATGTTAGATTGATTGTTAATATGTACTTAAATTATAATTCTAAAATTTTAAGGGGACTTAAGAACTGAATAAATAGTTTAAGAGCCAGTAGGTATTTTTTTAAATAGCAACATAATTTTTTGTACTCCAAAATTTTTTTTATAAAATATTTTTAATGAATTGGTGAATCTGATTCTTAAGATATTTATTATTGATTTATCAAAACCATAAATATAAAATATTGAAAAATTATATAAAAGCTGTCTCGCTTCGAATTTTTAATCAACATTTAGCTAGCAGTATTAGAATTTTACGTAAAAGTATGTACATTGAGAGTTCACATGTCCTTGGGACAATATGGAAAAGGGTGTCAATCCTCTCTGTAGGACAATGGTCAAGAAGCAGAGATAAAAAACTATTTTATGTGATGTATTAAAGAGAGACTGTGTCTCCTTAAGATGCCCAATTTTCACCCACACCACCCGCCAAGGGGACAATGGAATGTCAGGGAAAAGTCTGTGAGGTTTGTTACATAAGGCAAATGGGTGGAAAGATGAGACTATCGGAGGACGATGACGGTGATGACGATGATGAGGACAAAAAAAAAGCTCACAAGTGCAGAAGGAAGGCAAAAAAAAAGAGCACACGGAGAGATGAAGAAGAGAGAAAACATACCACAGTTCCATTCGGTGAGTGGAGCAATTCATGTTTTTCGAGCAAATCACGACTCTGAAACGAGGCGGAGCACTGGACGCATGCGTGGGGCCCATCGAGTGAGGAACTGGGACTTGTTGAACGCCCACCACCTTCTTCACTCTTCACTGAAATGGACGCTGACGACGGTGACGCAGATGACGTCAGGAGTGGCGTCTTTTGCAGCATTGAGGTACCCGTGGCCGACGCGGAGGAAGTGGCCAGTGCCAGAGGTGGTGAAGGTGTCACAGAGTGGTGGTGCCGATGATTTGGCGGTTGATGGTTGGGTGAGCCGGCCTCATGGGGTGATTTCTCACCCATCGGATGGGCGCATTCCACATGCTCCTTCCATGCCTGAAAGCCTGGCAACCCTAAGTGGCATTGGGGGCAATTGATGGAGTATTCCGTGTGTGGGGCAGCAGATGGTGCTGTGTCATTGTCCTTGTGTAGTCCCGATGCCAACGATGGATCTGTAAACAACCAAGAAAAAAAAAAGAAACATATCAGCAAAGAATCTATTGATCACAGTCACTGGTATTTGCCAAAATATCATTCTATTGGCGCTACGACAGAAAAAAAATTAACATAAATTTTTAACAACTTGTTAGCTCATACCATACTGTCTGTAGTATGTATATCTTATACAACATTATTATGTATTTAGATAAATAACACCCCATGTCCAAGTTGCTGTGTGAAATGACAAAAAGGCACTAGTGCTTAATTGTAACACATCATTTTACATTAATGTGTGTATAAACTAATAAATTATTTAATTTTCCCTCTACAAGCCATTGCTGTGAGGCATGATGATCTCACGCATCACGTCTCATTGGGCTCATTGGTATAAATGAAGAAAATACCAAGTATGATATGTTATGTATAAACATCAAACCCAAAAAGAGTTCTCTCTCCTATACAACACAGCGAGTTTGAAGGAGGAAAAGAGGCTCAATCACAAGCAATAAAAACAGGCCACGCATGCGAGTTTATTATCAAATTTTTTTTTCTCATTCTTCATCATTTTTTTTTCTTACACACACACCGCCTATGTCTGAAGCATTAAAAAGAATTTTTGCCCTCTCCTTACCCACAGAGAACCTCTCGTATGGTATCGAGAGATCAAGTTCCTAATTAAAAAACACGCAAAGAAGTAGAATAGAAAACCCCTACGCACATAAAATGTTCAAAAGACGTCTACTTGGGACTTGAAATAAAACATCCACTTGGAATTTAATTTTACAATAAGTTAAAATTTGCAAAATTCCCTAAACTAAACTAATATGCAATTACTCTAAATAATATTCAATTAACAATCATTTAAAATAATCAAAAATAGCAATGAAAAATGTAAAAAGTGATCTAATCAATATAAGTCCTAAAATTCTTTATTTTTTTTTCTTTCAAATTAATATACCGCCATTAAAAAGTCAAATAAAATACATATTATATAGATATGCAATATTTTGTTATATATTACGCGTTATGAAAGCTGCGAAATGAAAGATCAAGAAAAAAAGTCAGTAAAGTGTGTAACATTTGGATATGCCATCATCATCAGTGCAGTATATATGTGGAGAGATCGTCATCAGTGGAATATACTCTACTCAATTCTCCTCGAGTGCGCACAACGAAGAGATTCAGCAGAAAGATATACCTTAATTTATATCAATTAAACCACATAGGGGCCTTCTCCATCAAGAGGCCTCCTTCATTGTGTGCTTCAAATAAACATACATCCAATAATTTACCACATTCGAGCACCCATGAGCTTAGTGGGAAAGAAACTCATGAAGGCAAAATAATGGATATTTAAATAAAACACCAATGTTGAAAGACGCAGAATGGGGTTCGCGTGGAGAGAGAAAGGAACGAGAGAATTGGAGTAAATAAAAATTTTCACAGTTTGTTATTATGCAAAGGAATCATTGAAGTTAATTCACTCAATCATCGTCGATTATATTGTGAGTGATTGGAAATATTTTCTGCTTTTTGCTGGTACATGTCTGTTTGAATTCACGCCTGCTAATACAGCCATGTTGAACAACAAGCCAATGATGGTTCTTCTTTATTTTTTTCTACTTGTCCCTGTTGCCCATCTTCAAGATGTACGATCACAATTCTCTTTAAAGGTTCATGCCATTCATAGAGGAACCCCTGTCTCTATCACTTAAAGACATGCCCTCCTCTTCTAGCACCTCCACAATCAATCGCTGGAGCACAAACGAAGCATGTAGAAGAGGAGGAAAAAAAATATTCTTCTATTCACCACCATCTTCTTGTTTTTTACCATTTAAGCACCAATGGTGTATTTCTAAATTTCCTAGCTGCGGCAGAATAGAGTTAAACTTTTGTTCTATACCAATGAGCCATACAAAAACACTTTGCCAAGAAGTTTTAAGCTTCATCCAAATCTTAGAAAAAGTTAAGAAAAAAAAATAAAAGAAACTCCACATGGTACAGTAGACTACGAATGTACAATATATAATATATACCTACATTATGTATATAATATGTATCACAACACACTGCACAACCTCTGCATCCACAATATGCCAGAATTACACCAATAACAAAAAAAAGGTTAGCACCCCGACTTTGAGTTTGGGCAGAAAAAAAACGGAAAAATAATATGAAATATGGTGAAGATAGATTGCAACAAATGACTTTTGGTTGGAATGTTGAACTTTTCTGAAAGGGATTTTCAGTGAAAAGAAGAGGAGCACACAAAATAAAACTCAAACTACATTATTTTTTAAACTTGGATGAAAAAGCCAATTGAAATATAGGTAATATTAGTTTTTTTTTTAATAAAGAATATGGTATAGTTATAAAATAATAACATAGAAATGCTAGTTCATTCTAGCCCCTAATCACTGCTGATCAAATTGCATTTTTTTAAGCTCTAATATGGATGGGAAAAATAAATTTTGGAAAGGCAAAATATTAAAGAAAAAAATAATAAGATAATAGAAAAAAAACTACTGTCTGATAGACCTTAGGAAAAATCGATTTTTTTTAAATTAAATATTAAAATATGGACATTTATTTCGATGTTATAAAAAAATGAAGAAAAGATGAAACTTTTCTTATAAATAAAAATATTTAAAATGAAAAGTTTTTAATCAACCAATACAATAAATTGGCTTTTAAGGATATACTTCTACATACACATAGTATGTATGTATGTGCATTGTATCCCTCAGCAAAAATACCTTCTGCCAACAAAAAAAATGTAGAGGAAAGTTGAAAACATGGTAGCATGAGGGTTATATTTCTTTCAATCTTAATTGGGTGGATTCGTGGAATTAAAGTGGGAGAAACAAAACTAAACTTTTTTGGTGTTGTTTTTGCTTCAAAAGTTTCGTTCCCGCCTCACAGAAAATAAATTGCGCAAATTAAGAATATGGGGGGAGAGAGAAAAAAAAACACGGGAAAATATAAATACATATACACATTCGAATTGTCTCAGGTTTCTCTTATATGTGAATTAATTGTAAAAATTTAGCGTTTTCAGACGCGCAAAAAATAAAACAGAGAATTCTCATAGCATCTGGTGATTATTAAGTCAGGTTAATTGATACGGAATGATTTGCCAGCAATGAAAGAAAATGTTATAAGACATGAAAGTTCATACATTATGTCCGACATAAATTTAAGTCAGACTTAATATTTTATGGAAGGCTTAATTTTTTTTTAAAGTTAGATAAGTTTTCCCAAACAGGTTTATAAAGCTATATTTAAGGTTTTTTTACGCTAGGCCTTTGTTTAGACCCGGTGAATTTTTTTAAAGATCGAATTTATGTTTTTAAATTAGGCTAAAGTTTTTCTTAAGTTTAAGCTAAGGTGTTTGCTTTAAGTCTCTTTTGTTGTAGGCTGGTTTTAAAATTAGGTCAGACTGAATGAAGACGGTTAGGCGTATATTTATGTAGATCATCAAAGCGCATCAAAATTGGTAAAATCACCAAAAACCAAGAGCTTAACTTCAAACCATAGAAGTTTGGCATTAAAAAAAACCTAAGACTAGTCAATCAAACTAAGATCCGGCTTAAGGAGCCTTAAATGAGCTGAGTTTGAATTCTACTCATTGTTTGCTGAAAAATTACATTTCCTAATATTTCTTTTAAGTTGAATTGAGTTCCTTTTGAGATTAAAAAAAAAATTATAGGAGATTTGTAATGTATGGCTGTTAATCAGAAAATCCTACACAACTGCTGCTGACCTCCTGGCACCCCAGACATTTTACATTATTATTGTTGATATCAACGCATGATGTGAGAAGGCAAAAAAATAAATTTACGAAAGATCACGATAATTTTTATTCGATCCTATAATGAAATAGGTTAATATAAGTTACGTAAATTTAAATGACATAGTGTGTCGGGCAAGTGTTGAAATTTTATTCAATGTGGGAAGGCTATTCATCATTTCCGCTAATAATTCTACCTCTTTTTTTCTCGTGCTTCATCTCGCGTCTTCTCTTCGGGACGTAACTGAACTTTTTCTCACTCATCCATCTATATCATCTTATTAAATTCGACGTGTATATGAAGCAATAATTCATAAATTTATAAACTCACGAAACTTTTTCTTTTTTTCATCGAAAAACTCTCACAGAAGAAAGAAATCCGGGTAGGTACATATGAGATGACATTCGGTGAGGTGTAAAAATATATTTCATCATGCATTATATGTATAAAGTATGTGGGGGAGTTTTAATAAATCAAACAATATACATAGATGTGAGAATTTAAATTTCAAATTGAAATTCTACAAATACACTACGCGGGATTATCCTTGGGAGTCAATTAATTATTTATCTAATTCTCTCAAATGGGTGCGAGATTGAAATTTTTCACGGTCCTCCCGCAGTCAATCGTGCGTGATGTGAAAAAAAAAAACACATCAAAGAAAAAATTAATTTGTTGTCACATCACTTCATACAAAATCATTTAACTATACATTCACGACGTGATATTTCAGGAGGCAGTTTAGAAATACTGAAAGATACATACCTACATATATATCTTCTTCTCTCGGAAAATTTCAATGATGGGCGTAAAAATGAAAAGGCAAAAAAAAAACTTACGGAAGAGGGGAATTTACTTACATAAAACAGAAGGAGATAATGTGTTTGTATATAAATAAAGATTTTCACACTTTTTTTCTCCCATCACCCACCTCCCATCTATCTACCTCACATTTTCTTTTTTTTTCCCTATTGCCCCCTGCTCGTGTCGTTTGATTTGTTCAGAGAAAAGTCATCATTATGGGGGAAATTTTCACGTCAGGCCTATCAACATTTTTCACTAAACACACGAGTTGATGAGGAGGTTTGTGAAGAAAAAAATTTAAAGTAAAAAAAAAACCCAAAGTGTTTTTCATTTCTCTTGTTGCCAATAATCATTTGTTTCATTCATTTCTTGTCTCACAATTTTACTTTTCTGCTGTTTTTTTTTGTCAACGACTTACAAACATTGTATATATTTTAAAAATATCTTTTCTAAGTAGTAAGTCATTCATTATAAATATAATAAAGTAGGTATATTACCACATTGTGGAAAGAAATTCTTACACTACATTTCTTCACATGAAAACAAATGCTTTTGTTACTGTAAAATAAAATATTGAAAATCATTTTTAATTAATTAATTATTAATTAGGGAAAAAAGAGTAAGTGCCCATCAGAAGTGCAAATCCAGAAATCTATTCAAATTATTGTTTTTTTAAGCATTGAAGATGGATTATGGAAAAGGATTTTGTGTACATATTTCATTGTAAAACTCTAAAATGCTTGATGCCTCTAACATTTTATATAAATTTTTATATTTTCCCTATTTCTTTTATTCTAACGTTTGTCGTTCTTATTTTAACTTTCTTCATGATAATTCTTCATGGTATTAGATCTAGGTCTAGAAGTGATCACACGTGGATACACGAAACAATTAAAATTAATATTGTAGGTAGGTACCTATGTAAAGGAGTGTTTGATCAATTCTTAAAAGGATTTCACTACAGATGCTACACATCTAATATATAAATTAAAAACATTTCCTGTAATCCTGTGAGTAAGAGCTATAAAATAATAGAATACTAAAAGTGGATTGCCAAATGACGATCAATGCGAATACAAGCAAAATATCCAAACAGATGGAAACGTGCTGAAATAAATCTGCAAAAATAAATTCAATGCTGACAATTAAAATTTTATGCTATTAAAATTAACATTAGAGAGAAAGTCTGGCGATTGGTAATAGGAGTTTTGCCAGCATCAAAAAACATTATACAAGCACGAAGTAATTAATTTTTAGGCAAAAGAGCAAAATGTTTGGGGGTTGAAAAATTTTATTTAGACTTTTGTCGTTCTCCTTGTGTGCAAATTTCTTCGATTGTAAGAGAATATTATAAGTTCTACAATCGTAAGAAAATTGTAATCTCTAACAATTAATATAAATTTTCCTTTTCATCCTCTCTCTCCTTTTTTCTCTTTGCTCACATTGGTGGTTATTTTTCCTTTCTCGCAACAATTGTTTGTTGTGCACAAGGGCGAAAAAAGGAATATATAGCTTACATAGCATAGCACAGTAGAAATAGAGAGAAAATTCAGGCACGACAGTTCACGAAAATTCTATATAGGGAGGGGGTGGTGTATGAAGGGCAAATGGCAGAGAGAGGCAAACAGAAACCATGCGACAATAATAATAAATTTCAATTCAATTGAACAGAATGGAACCTAATTGCTCTCGCGTTAATAATGACGATAAAAAGTGTTGAGTAAAATAAGTTAGACACACACACACACACGTACAGTATGGGACTGTGTAGCAAAAAGGAGACCACAAATCGAAAAGTATAACACACAAAAAAAACGCCAATTGTAATGTAAGAAATGGCCAGAGACCCCACTCAAGCGTTTTAATGGAAAATTATATTGGTTGAATGGCACCAAAGAGGGACTCCCCATATATAATAGCATTGCGATATGGCGAGAATAAACGATGACATGGTATGGTAGAAAAAGACAAGAATAAAACCAATTGATTCAGTTTAATTAATTTGTTTGTGACCAACTAATCGTGCGGTGAAGCCTTTCTAATTTCAAGCCAAGCAACACCATTGAGATGACCATAATGGAGCCCACTGAATGTGCTATGAATGTATGTATATGTACTGTACATATGTACTGTACTGTACATAATATGAATATCTATGCTCCTTCCCATTATATAACTCTACAAAACGCACATATATGTAGCTCTTGTAAAATGGGGGTTTGCACGGGGAGTATAGGGGGTTATTTTTTCACTCTCCCTCTCAATTGCGGAAGGACGAACAAAAATATGTTGAACGTAGAAAGTTTATCCCCAAACCTCCAATATTGTAGCATCGCCATCGTATAATGCCTCTGCCAATGAAATTTTCTCCTCCACTCTTCACTTTATTTGCCAATTTATCACTTTACATTGTCTCTCCTATCGATCCTTCTTCGCACTATGTTCATGTACGTATACGATACACAATATCGGATACAATTATTAAGCAGTAAATTTCATAAACTGAAAATTGTAAACAATTCAATATGCCAGTACCTCGGATGGCGAGCTGCATTGGCTTTTAGTGCAACAAAGTTCACCTCTTGCTCAAATAAATGAACATTCAATGCGAAATGATATTTTTTGTGCATTGAGAAAAGTTAGGGGCTTTAAATTCTACATAAAATAAATATATATTTGGTGTGCATTAAAAATGGCAAATATCTACTACTTGGAAGTTTTTTTTAAATAGATATTTGGAAATAAAAGTCTTGAGTAATTTTGAAAAAAAAATTCCATTATACAGGATTGAAATATGAAAAAAATTATAGAAAAATATGTATTATTGAAAAAAAAAGAGAAAACAGTTGTATGATTTTTAACTGATTGTTTTTTTTAAATTTATTTGATATGGTAGGAATTTTGTTGAATGCTCACTTTCGTTTTAAGTAGACTCATCAAATTATTTCTTATTAGTTTATTACGAAAAAATATATGTATATCAAAACTTTTTTATTCTATTGTATTAATTTGTGGTAGGTAAAAAAAATAGTTGATTTTTCAAATCGATATAAGAAGTTGGTTATAGTATTGTGAAATTAATTTTTTCTTTTAATTTTCAAACATCTAAACGAGATTAACTTGTAAAGTCCAACAAGCATCGCATGTTTTAGAGAGCTCAAGTATTGTCAGTTGAGAGATGATTAAAAACACCCAAGTAATTTTTGGCCGCCCATAAATTAGTCTTGAAGTGTCTGAATTGCCCAAGAATGCTCGTATACTGTGGGGAGAATCTCCTCACATAAATTAATGTTTTCTCTTGTACCAAATTGAAAGTTTGCTGAATTTACTGAAGAAGTTAATAGGAAATAAAAAAAGAGCAACGGCGCCTTTTATGACATTCATTGGCAGAATTGAAGTTGAATATATATAGAGAGAGAGAAAGAACTAAAAATGTTGCGAACAATAGAGAGTGTGAGAAAGAACTGCAAAACACCACAAGTGTTACTGAAGAACGTGTAGTATAGCGAAAACAAAATGAGGAATCATTTCAAAGCGATATTGTATCCGATTGTGCGTGATATTTTGATGAAAAAGCCATTTTTGCACACCTGAATACCCCACCGGGTGCCGCGCGCTTAACAATTTGAATGATGAAAATTTAAAATACCCAACAAAACCACTTACAACATTCACAATGGTTCACAATTAATTTTGAAACTGGTGCCGTGGTATAGCGAAAGGAGAGCACGGCCATATCAACCTGACCACAATGGATTTGGATGTGATCTCCATCCTCTCGCAACTCACAAGCCCCTCACATCACCTCAAAACTCATCTCACCCATCGCACAGCTTCCAAATTGCACAATTTACTCTAAATTAAAAGTCTTTTTAGTTTCCTTTTTGCTCATAGTGGCATTTAACGCCGATGCTGTTGAGTGTGTGTGCCAGAAGGGGGTTTATTAATAGAGAGATAAAAGGTGGTAACCATGCGTTGTAGGCTCTCATCCGCCACTAAAAGAAGAGGTAAATTTGTCCCGCATGCAATGTACATTTGGATAAGTTATCCTTCCTTGCTGTGCTGCTTTTAATTGCATTTAATCGCGTAGCATCAATTGTGATGAGAATAATGATGAGTCATTTGTAATTTTGTCATCAAATATGTGTGTGTTGGGCTTTATTGCACGAATTGGGTGGATGATGTCACTTTTTGGTGTGAAAAAGAGAACCCAAAGAGAGGCATAATAATACAAAATTTGTGCAAAACGCGAAACACCAATGCTCTTTGACTTCCCCCTCGTTGAACCATTTGTTACATATCTTTATGTTGCAATTTCGACATGCTGATGATCCAAAACGCTCAGAAAGATCGCTTAAAGAAATAAAAAAAACGAAGACATTTTCGAAGGATGTTGCTGCTGCGGGGAAGAAGAACAAAAAATTACCATTTTTTCGTATATTGAGGGAATCGTGGTTGAAAGAAAGAAAGAAGTAAAAATAAGAAAAAGATCCAATGAAGACAATTTTGCCAAAATTATATAGACGTTGAGGAGGAAAAATAAAGAAGAAAAAATTGGAACAAAATGTCTCGCACGTTGCTGATTTGGAAGAAGTTGTGTTCCCAACAGCACCATTTTAGACCTCTTCTCTGCTGCTTTTTTTTTCCTTCTTCTTTGTATCTACCACAGAGTTTCATTTTTTATTGGTCTACCCAAGTTATTCTTTCTTTTTTTTTCTTTTTCATTCCAGCATCTCACACAAAATGTACCTCACCCAAGATGGCGAGTATTTTTAGAGATGTTTCAAACTCCACTATGTATGGAAGTCAAAGTGGAAAAACGTGAATCATATATCGAGGTGTGGGGTAAATGTTTTTAAGACTCTCTCACTTTACTTTCGTCATCTGCCATTCTCCTGGAGAAGCACGACAATTTAATTTCCTCTGCAGGAGACACAGTCTCTAACCTTTTTTTCCCATCTTCATTCTACCTCTTGCATCCAAAAGAGTTTGATCTTATTTCCACATACATATAAACCCCCAAAGAATGCATGCAAAGAATATCTGAGACATTACAAAAAAAATATTAGGATAAATAAAATTGATTAACATACACTGCAATGCAAATGGACTCGAAGATGGCATTATTTTGTCTTCGGAGGCAAAGCGTGGAACTAGGCAAGACAACATTTGAAATCCTTTGTTGTTTTGCACAAACTAACAATCACCGTAAGCACTGCCACATATATTTAATAAATTTATTTATGAATTAAAAATTATTTTCTTCGGTTCGTATTTTTAGTGTTTTTCTTTAAGAAAGTTTTTAGAAATATTTTTTTACGTAGGAATCATTGTGAATTGCCATTTCACACCTTCGCGCTGAATTTTCTTAGACCACACGAGACTTCTTTTCTTTTCTTGCTAAAATCTCTTCTTTTAATTGCGCACCAATTTTAAGACTTTGCTCTTCATCATCTTCACTTACAACTTCAATGTCTTTCTTATTCACAAAGAAAGTCTATCGTTTTTCTCTTTTAATGATTCTTATCACAAATCTTCGTTGTTATTTCCCGACGACAAATGGGTACAATCTCTCAAAATTTTCACCAACATTTCTTATTTTTTTCCCTTCATCCCATTTGACTTGTCTGCGGCGTATCTCATGGGATATCTTTCCTATTTAGATTTTCTCTTTGACCTCATCACTTTTAGGGACAAAATCGGAAAATCTTTTAGGAACTTAAAGTTTGATTTTATTAACTAATAAAGAACTATAATTTAATTAATTCAACGGAGGTTTATTAATCAAAAAAAAATTCTTTTTGAGAACGATGTAAGAAATCACAAAAGAGAATTTTATATGAGGTGTTCAGAAATCACTCGTAAAATTTCATTATATACTTTTTACACACATCCGATAATGTCTTTGTCACTGGCAAGTTTAATTTCGTTGAAAAAATACCGGTTAAATTGACAAAAGATTTTTTTTTAAATATAATTCACGGCGCGTGAATTTTTTTTATTTATATTTTATATTAAAGAAATTAATTTTGATGTAACATCCGGGAGACAATAGAAAAATAACGTGTTAACGCCGCGACGTTTGAGTCGCTACTATTTGAAAATACCCAAAACCGTTTGGGAAAGGTACGAAACGCAATATTTTCTCACAGAATTTTCATCACCACACACTTTGCTATTCGCTCTGCCTTTTGGTACACACAATTGAATCTCTCTCCGGCATAGGGTGACTTCCCACACAACCTTTCGCATTTCTCTCGCTCTCCCAATTCATTTATAGAGAGGTATATCTATATAAGTTGTGAGTGTATGTTTGCATTTTTTAGAACTTTGATCTAATAAAACAAATAGTTGCAAAAAGAATCCTTAATTCAATTCTGAGAGTTAAATAATATTTAAATTAACTGAAAATTAAAATTTATTTTAAAATTAGTTTCATAATTAGAAAGAATCAGACAAAATTACAAAGATTATATATGAAATGATCAAATATTGTTCTAGTGTTCAAAACTAATTTTTAGCTTTAATTTTTATTTAACCGAATCGCTAAACATTTTTTGTTAAAAAAAATAAAAATTAATACCATTGCCCGGGGGCTCGTTGACTAGTCAATGCAAGCTATATGTATTTGTTCTCTTTTACTCTCCCCATGATGTTGGGATTTTTCGTGAGTAAGAAAATATTCACCACAAACGCTCTCTTCTCATCAGTAACGTATGGTTAGTACGGTGTGTACAGCATGAAACCTCTGATTCGGCCCTGCCTCCTGTAAGGCGATTGGGTGGAGAATAAAATTTACAGAGTGGGTGCCCGCGTGTGAGAGAATACTTCAGCAAGAGAGAGAGAGAGAGAAAAGCTTTTAGTTGTATGTGTCAATGAGTCTTCTCACCAAGTGAGACATCGATGCGCAAGTGCAGGTGTGCGGCTAGCATCCAATGTACATATACATATACAATTACGTTTTTCCTACTCTCAATTTCCATTTGGCAAACCCCAAAAAAGATTAAGAATTTTCCAACAATGTTCTTTTATAGAGAAATCTTTTTTATGAATATTCCGGCTTCTCTAACTCAAAAATAAGATCATCAAGCATCCAAATGGGGGAGAATGAAATTGTGCTTCATAACGATAATTCACCACAAAAATCCCCCAAAGACTTTCCCCACCATGGGGAAATTCTAACTCTCTGGTTGGGAATTCCTCTCTCACAATATATAATTTCAAAAGCCACGTTGAACAGATTTATCAGAAGCAATTTGAGAAAACCACAAGAGAGAGATAATTGATAGATATCTAACAACCAACTTTTTTTTTGGCTTCACTATTAACAATCAACTGTTATTTATAGATTTTTGTTGAAGAGTAATGGCGAGAGATTGCTACGTACCTTTGGTACGAAAGAGTTGAAGAACAAAAAAAAAGAAGCAGGAGAATAAAAGAGATTAATTTACTAATAGGTTGAACTTTGAGCTGTAGAGGACTTTAAATTGTTTACAGCCACCTTTTTATCATTTGTGTTCACTTTGAATAACAAATACACAGAGAAGAGAGAGCAATAAATAAACCACGTAATATGCACAAAACTGATAAGATAGTCCACTCTGAGTGAGCGGCAACTCATCTTTCAAAATGTGCGGAATTTAATTTATTCACAATTTAACAAATGGTAGGTATGTACCTAATGTACGTATGTAAATTTTATAGAAATATATGCGTAAAGTTTTTCTTTCTGTTACATTAATATATATATTTTCTTTTTTTTTTCGATTCACCCTGTATGATCAAACAGTGATTCTGCAGAGCAGATGAATAGAGAAAGAGGAATAGCATCGTATCCAATTTGTTGGTATAGAAAAGCGAGTTAAAAGGAATAGGAATGAACAAAGGGTCACCTTTATATCCACTTTTGCACTACCCTATCTACCCTATCCACAAGTTTCTCCCTGATTAATCACATGTGAGGGTGTTAAATTTCAAAGAAATATTCCCAAGAAAAATTCAAATTAATTCATTCCTCATTGTATAAGCAAAATCCTAATAATTTTATTTATGATTTATATATTAAATCGTTCATCTATAACAGTTGAAATTTTTTTGTTGTATATTCATATATTATTGAATAATTCAGATTAAATGTTTCATATATCTTGCAATTAGAATAAAATAAAATTGTGCTTTAAATTATAAATTAACAAATAAAGATAAAACTTTAGCGCTACATAAATTCTAGATTTTGTTGGTAGTTACAAAGTAAAAAAAAAAGTTAAATACTCTTAGCATATTTTTAATTGAAAGTTTCACAAATGAAATATTTCAATGAAATCTTTTACAGTACCAATTGCTAACAGCAAAATGCAACCCTATAGATATCTAACCCTCTATTTTCACGCACATTTTTGCGAGGTAAAAAAAACTCACCATTCTCAAACTAGACCACCGTGTGTCGATTTAAAATTTAAATGCCATTTGTTCAATTGTTCATCCAGTCGGATTAGAACCCCTCATCAGGGGTTAGGGGATGTTAGGGGATAGTATGTCTCACAGAGGGATGCTGAGGTGAGAGAGAGTGAATCAGAGACCAAAGAGGGTTTTCACTACGGTGGCAAGGTGCAGCAAGGAAATTTTCACGAGGGGTTGCTGTTGTGGATGAAGGGAGAGTCGCGTGGCAAAATACACACAGCTGATCCCGCTCATCTTTAGGAGGGTTGATGGAAGAGAATGAATGAAATGGCCAGAGCCAAAGAGGAAACAATGGCAAGGCTCCTAATGATTGCTTTTCCACGCGAGTGCTGCAGACTCTCCCACCTCAACGGATTTTGGTGAAAACCGTGAGCTGCCGCAGGCCTTTTTTTTACCCTAGGGGGAAATAATATATATACACATGTATATGGGAATAAAATCCATATATGAGAAAAAGAGAAGAGGGTAGAAATCTGCATCAATTGCACGAAAATCGACTCTCACCTCAATGTGCACACCCTGGGTTCATTCTGCCTGGCACAATTTATCCCTCCTGTGAACGCATATGGTGCTGAGATTTTCTGTGACTACGTTAAAATACATTCAATGCACATGTCCCACAAATTTGTGCTGGCTCAATTGCTTCGAAAAATGCCAAGCAATCCATTTACGAAAATTCATGACTTTTCCCATGAGATTCACAAAGGAAGTTACATGCACAATGATGGTTATGGAAAGTTCTTGGCGCTGTAATTTTACAACGAACCCACACACCTCTAACATCCACCAAAAATCTCCACCATCACCATAAACAACATCCAGTGCAGTCCTAAAGTTCTTAAACGCCATGGCGTTTTGTGCTTCAAAAAAGAAAAAAATATATTTAAGTCTCCAGAAACCTTGTATAATTGGATTTCTTAAGCAGAAAAAGGTACTTCAAGAAGAAATTAGCATTAAAATCCCAGCACCTTTTACTGCGTGTGCAAGGGAAAAAAAACGTACCTATACATTTTATTTACGACCCTGAAAGATGCTTCAAACACCGAAGAGAACATACATACTATCTTCTGTGGTATGTACACAACAAAACCTGAATGAAAGACATTTCGGAGCTCCCACATTTGTTCACCATATGTTCGCTGAGATCAGGGCATTTTACAAAAATCCTTTAGTTGGAGAGAAAACAGTAAAATGTGCGTGTGAGAGAGTGAGAGAAAAAACTGTACCAGGTACACAAATTGCTTTAAGAAACACCCCCTCAAGAAGTTTATGGTTCCAATAGGATTTCACCGGAATTCTTTAAATGGATTTTCTCACATTTGAACAAACATGTCAAAATGAGTAAAAGAAAATTATATTTACAGATGCTCTTCAGAGGTAGCGTATAGGTATATTGAAAGGAATGAACATAGTCCAAACTCTTTTGAATCAAAGATAAGTTAAAAGATAAATTTTCTAGGTAAGCTGTATTAAATCCGAAAGCCAAAAGAATTCTATTGCATTTCTTGTATACTGTAATGTTTTATTCTTTTTCTTCTTTTTTTAGAGAGTTTTTTACAGGGAGATATTTGTTGCAAATATCATTACCGGAAGGAAATTTCGCTATTTACACATTCACATACATTGCCACATATATAGCACTGAAAATCACACAATTTTCCACACAACTCATGGGATTTGTGTTGAGGGGAGTTTGAGGAAGAAAAAAATTGGAATTGATCGAGCTTGAAATCGTATTGGAAAACACAATCAACAGGTTGCCTCACACGCTCAACTCAACTTTAGTGTCGCTTCCGTCCCCAAACCCTGTCCCCCACATACACACATCAAACACCCCCTCGAAAATGTGGGGGGGGGGGTGCTCGGGAAAGCCGGGGGTTCAGCGTGCTAAATTCACACACAAGTGCTACAATTTGGAAAACATGTGGAAAAGGTGATGGAAATTCTTCCTCGCGATTCGTGGCATCTTCCCCCTTTGACTATAAAAGGGAAAGAAAACCATACCCTTATCCCCCCTTTCACCCGTACAAGCATGAGAAAAACCACATCATACATTTTCCCATATATGTGTGGAAAAACATTCAAGTATTTTCATGAGTATGTTTGTGGTTTCTGTGCCTCTTTGGAAAACCTATCTTTTATTGTTGTTTATCCACCAGTTGGGAGAACATTGGTAATTTCTGAAGGAAATTTACAAAAGGGGCAAATTATTGCAAAAAATTAGGACCTAAATTAGTAAAGCGCAATTTTGGCAACAATGCAAGATGATCATCATAAAAGAAGTAAAATTTTGCAAGTGATTCAGAGAATAAATCTGTACAGAATAGTAAGTTGCTTATACCTACGTCTTCTTCTTAACGTTTGACTGATATGATAAAAAAAGCTTATATAAAACCGAGTTTGTATTTTTAATTAAAACTGATTATTTTTTAATGGATACTTAATTGAGAGATTTAAAACATAACATAGACTTGTAAATTAACAAATAATTCAGAGAAAAGTATCGCCGTATTGTCACGTAATAACACATTTAAACATTTTATGCATAGCCCCTTTGATAAATTTCATTGAATTGCAAACATTTTCCGCTCTTGTGGCACCCCAAAAATTGTACTGATGAAGAGTATGAGGAGAAAATGTGAAAATTGTATGTCTTACAATTAAGTGCAAAATACGTACCGCAAGTTATGGCAATAATTGGTGTATCACCACACTTTATGACTTCACAGCCAATCCCCATTCGCGGAAAATAAGAGTGTGACAACGATGAGAACAATGGGCGGTTAATTTAAAACGTGGTTTTGCGGTGTGCTCTGTGTCGTATTTCCGGGGGGAATTTCTTCAAAGGGAAAAGCATCATGTCTGGAAGGAAGTTGTGAATCACATTCACGATGAGATTACACTGTTCCACTCACTGATACACTGTTTCAGTGCTCCAAGTTGATGTTTCGGTTTTTTTTTTGGGCGGACACGGAGGGGGCAAAAAAACAATAAGATAATAATAATCGTTAAATTTTGTCTCACTCCATACTTTCTTATATGTTTTTTTTCCCTGACTTGGGGTTCTTTGTGTATATGTCTCCCTGGCGTGGTAGATAAGGATAAGGTGCACGAAGGGATACCCTTTGTGGAGATATCCCATACAGGAACAACTTTCCGTCCCACCACCCGCCCATTGTGCTGAGAATGAGAATGGCCGGAAGATAAGAGCGAGATGCTTGAGTGTTTCTAGAAACTGAGATTTCTTCCATGTGCCACGGATGTTGGGTGGGAATTGATGTGAAGGATTTTATGTGACTTGCTGTGTGTGCTTCCTTGGGTGTCCTTTTTCTTCAACAAAACTTTTCCTGCAGGGAAAAGTATGGGGTTTCCGTTTGATGGGAATTGTTTTTACGGCACAGACCGACAGAGCTATCGTATATGTATAATATTGTATATAGGTATGTATGTAATAAATGTGCACAAAGGTGATCCAAATGGTGTATGTGTTGTTTTAAACTTTTTTTTTCAGAAGATTTTTGAAATATTTCGAAACCTTTTACGCATGCAAATGAATGGTTGCAAAAAATATACAACTCTACACTGAATATTTTCAATTTTCAGTCTTTAAAAGGAAATTGTTTTCTCCCACCTTCCCACAGTTTTTGAGTCTATTGTAAATCGTCATCAGTACCCGTGAGAATAGCTAAAATTTGCAGCACTATTGTTATATTTTTTTTTAAAGATTTTTAGGCTGTAATTTTTTTTATATATACAAATTTGTAAGATGTTCAATTTAGAAAATTTCGTATTAGAGCGGAAATGTTAAGTTTACATTTTCCATGTCACTTCAAATCAACCTGTCAGTGTTACATGTACAATCAACATTGATTTGGGATTACCAATCTTATATATTTTGTTGGATATTATACGATCCCTTTTGTCATAGGAAAAAAAATTTGAGGAAAACCACAAACTCTTCACACGTCTGACACAAGACAAGATTTTTTGGGGAACAATCCCATATATACAATCCAACCCCCTTTCAAATAAAATTTCATCCTAAATGCAGATTTTTGTTCCTTTTCCTCATGCGGGTGTTGTAAAAGCACAAAAAAAAAGAAATCAGTTGTTAAGGAGATTTCTATCATTTTGCCATGCTATACCAACTACAGCAGAATGTTTGAATTTTGTCAAAGATGAAAGACAATGACATCGTCTTCACACTCCCCATATAATACCCTCTAAACCAAATCTCACACTCTGTATCCACACACAGCCCATGAGATCCATTTTGCAGCTACTTTTTCGTATGTTAAAAACTTGAAGCTAAAGCGCAAAACATATGAAGAACATTTAACCCATTTGAAGGATTTTCGTGGTAGAAGGATTTCTTCACTTGAGAAATCTCGTATCGCATTTTAAAATGGGGGCGGTGTAGCAATGTCCAAAGGTTGTGTGTGGGTGAGTGAAGAAAAGGGATTTTCCACGGTCTTTTGCCTTTTCTTTTCTGCAAACGTTAGCATTCAGTGAGAGAGATGGTGCAAAAAAAACACTGACAACGAAAACTCGTATGTGATTGCCACGAAACGAAGCAAAAGACACATTTCTAACACACGAATTGGGTGATAAATGGAAAACTATCCCTCGAAAATCCCCATCAAGACCATCCCCCGAAACATTGTGCCCATGGAGGAAAAAAAAATGTGAATGTTGCATAAGTAATTTTATCGTATAGTAAAATGGACAAGATATTCAAGGCGTGTGCGACAATAACCTCCATATCCACAAATTTTCAACCTCCATTGAGGGATATTTTTCCTACAATATGAACAAATTCTTAATTGTCCATTTATTGCTAAACATACCCAGCAGAGAATAAGATTTCACCACCCCACCGGGAGGACTGTCTTGTGTGCTCCAGAGATAAATTACATTTTGATAAAAGATTTCTCTTCATGATTTCAATATAATTATGTATAGAAGTACCATATGGAGTAGTTTGGAGTAATTTAGTGGAAACAAGGGAGGGCAACACTATTAAGATTCATATGAGATTTTTCCTTCTTCTGCAGCATCAATTAGTTTTGATAAATTTCGCATTTCCCAAAGATTGTCAGCGGAAGTAGCAACTATGTGGTATAGGGAAAAATTTCTCATATAGCACCCAAAAAAAAAAGTTGCGGAGTTTTCCATTTTCTCCATACACTGTGGGTGTCTTTTGTACAGGAAGAGAAAAGGATGAAATATGTAGGAGGAGGGTGACAATAACAACAACAAAAAAACCTAAATTTACTTTAGGGTAAAATGTATATTCTTTATATACCAAACTCATGGGGCTTTTGTTATGTATGAGTTGCAGTTATGATATAATTTTGATTTTCTTTATGGAATATTTCAAGTTTCTCGTGAACCACCTCGCTTCTCCTCCTCTCAGCGTGAATTTGATTCACCCTCTTATGTCAAATAGTAGCTCAATATAGTTAAAGCAAAATGCACTGTGAGATATGCAATAAATAAAAGTAATCCATTAACTTGAGTACAAAATGCTTCAACTGTGATTTTATGCGAGGGTTGTGTGCTACTACAACTATCCGAAAAAGGGGAGAGAAAATAGCATATCAGGAAATTTCATTGAATGAAGAAAAAGAAAATTTATCCAATCCAATCACCATAATAGCAATAATAATTGTAACTACCTCCTTATTAATATTTTCAATTGCTTTAATTTTATTTATGTAATATGGATGTGTCCTCCATGGAAGAAGTAAACTATATTTATATATTAGGTACATATTAAGTGCAGAAGAAAATTCTTTGAAAAATATATAGAATATCTTGGCCAAATGGCCAATTGGCGAAGATGTTGTAATTGTTTCGGGAGCAAAGAAGAAGAAAAAAAATGTACTAATAAACCTACATATAATATTCTGCTGAAAGGAATGTATTAAGGATATTATACGTACATATATGTACAATAAAGATTGGATGCCAAAAAATTACAATTGTCTCTCAATTCTACTTTATATTCTCTCTGTACCACTTAGTGCAGCAATATTTCATATAAATTGGACATTATTAACAAAAAAAAATTTGGCTTTTATCTCATCCAACCCAGTGTATATCAGCATAAATATGATACTATTATGACAATTGTCGTCCTCATCTCCGTACACTATATGGTGGAAGCAAATGTGCGTGGGCATTTGCCATTTTGTGGATGGGAATCTTTTAGGGTTAAATTGCAAAATGTGCCAAATAAAACAAATAAATTCTAAATACAACATGAAAATTTTTGCATTGTTCTTGTATTTTATGAGCCATTTGTTACTACTTTTACTCTGCTTTTTTTCTGTGGGGGTATCACTCTGTAAAAGAGGAAGGAAGTACAAAATACAAGAGATTTTATCCTTTTATATGTAAAAATTTGTCATATCGCGATGAACTTCCGAGAGTAGTAAGGCAAATAATACCCCAATGACGATACTTGGTGCTATATACCCAATAAGAATATGGTAGTCTCATGATATTTTTGGCTAGTATTGCATTGGCATTCTCAAATATTACCCATGGGACTATTAAAGATAATTTTCTCTTGGCTCCATTCACCACTCAATTAATTTGATTAATGGATGGATTCAATGGGATCTGCAAAGCGCCCACATTGTGTCGAATGACAAGAAAAGTATAATATGCAGTTAGATGAATTATATATGTAGGTATGGATGTATCGTACAAAAAAAATGTAAATTTGAGTAATAAACGAAAAAAAATCTATATATACACGTACAACACGTATTTTTGTATTTCCTAATGAATGGACTGATTAAAATGACCCGAGTTTATGAACTTAAACTTCCTATTGAGTGCGATAAGCAGCCACAGCAGTGTCCATAGGAATGTGATAATGATAAGATTTAGCTTTACCCTCCCTGAATTTTCTACATTTAACCGTAAGTAAAATTATTTAAATATTTAATTATTTTTTATTTCATTTTTACGATATGAAGAAAAAAATAGATTTAATATGTACATGTATGTACATATGAGAAATACTATTTAATACGGAAACTTCATTTTGACTTGACTCTCTTTTCTTCCCTTCAACTGTTATGCCTATTTTCTTATACACAAAGGCATCATTCATAATTTTTCGTACCATTTAATTATAAACTCTATACTACACACACACACACAGTATTTCTCCAATGCTGAAAGGTTGAAATAACACCCATGAAGGAGAAACAAAGACTTTTTGAAACTGAAATGGGATAAAAATGAAAAAGTGAACAAGTCGTGTATACGGAGAAAAAAAAATGAAGAAAATTTTCTTACTCTTGTCAGACTTTCCATTCCGCACCCTTTTTTTTCCCTCATTCTCCATGCACTCACCCATCCAAATTGCCAGCCATTTGAAATTACTTGCGTTTCAGTAGACAGGAATAGTGGATGGAGAGTGAGTGAAAAATAATTATTAATGAGTGTGTCATCATTTATTATTTGGGTGTTTAGCAAAAAGGCGATCTTTCTCCGTTGCGCGTGTAAAAATTGAAAAATGACTCCAAAGACATACAAATTATTAAACAAAAAGGAATTTTCCAACTTTTTTTTTCGCGCGCGCGACCATTTGTTCCCTTTAGAAAAAGGGATCTCCGCAGAGCCAACCATTTCTCTTACCCCATCCACCCCCTCCCCCATATTTCATGCAAAAATTTTGTGTCACTTCGCCCAAGCATGTTTTCTTTCTTGTGTTTGGCCTGTTTTAAAATAATGAAGGAGATTACCTAATTGTCAGTAATGCTTAGGGTGGAACTTTTGTGTTATTGAGTCTCCAAAACATGGAATTAATTCATTAAAATAAAATTCTGTGAAAGAAGAAATGGATGATGGTGTGATAAGACAAACTTTTATATCTGGGGGATATACATACACTTCTTTAAATTTCCTTATAAAGGATATTAGCAACAAAAGAAGAATTAAATTAAAAGTGTTGACAATATTAATGATTGTATACACCACTGTTGAGCAATGAAATAGTAAAATGTGCGGCATAACCTTTTGAAATTTGAGAATAATTTTAAACGTCATGCAAAAAAAGTGGAATGAATAAGAGAGATGCGTCACTCGGTCTTATTTATTCGAAAATCAAGCAATTTGATAAGAAAAAAACTTTCAATTAAATAATGTAATATTTTTTATGAATGTATTTTTACGTATGAGGTAATTGGGATTAATTTATTTACATATATTTATAAAAATCTTTTCATCTTTTTTTTTGCAGAGTAGGAAATTTTCTTACTGCTATGCCATGCAAGAGAAGACAAGAGAGTAATTGACAACCTGACAGAAAAATCAACACTGGCGGCCTATATGGATGTGAGATAAGAAATTGTGATTAAAATACAAGATGTGCGCATAATTGCCGCGTGGAAATTGCTCTTCGTATATGTACACACATCAAGCAAAAGGAGGAAGCTCAAGTCATTAATTACAACCTTCTTCTCCCCATTTGACAGACAACACACAACAATTCTTTAAAGTTTTTTGCGTGAATGGAATTTGCATATCAAAGAATGAATTGTGTTGGTTGCAACAAGAGATTTTTTTGAACCACTACATATTCCTCTTTTTTTTTTTCACAATAATAATTCCCAACTACAAAACATTAAAATATCAACCAAATGATCCATGCATGAGTTGATAATTGTGGCCTCGTCATTCGCGAATATAACAATTTCCTTCTCGCCAGAGAGTCTGCCAACTATTCTTCATGTTCATCACCCACGAAGCATCCTTTTCACCCTCCCTCCTTCAGGCCCCCTTACTGTAAAGTTTTCTCTGTGTGTACAGAAAAAAAAGAACGATTCACTTTGGAAAAATCATGGATAAATTTTCGGCTGAGTGAGTCAATTTGCAGAAGATGCCTCGCTTCCCTGCTTGGAAGAGGACCTATGACGTTGAAAGTGTGCATCTACCACTATCCGGGAGCAAAATTGCCACGGAAATGACGAACGGATGTGAACTGAAGGCGCGTGTCGAGGTATTGAATTTAAGGCATATACACACTCAATATAATCTCCTATCTCATTCCTTCTTGTGTGCAAAATTACTCAAAGGCGCACCCATTATGCTCATGAAATACTCTCTATATGCAAGTTTGAAGAGATGATGGAAAAATTCTTTTCACAGTGAAAAGGAAGACCATCCGTACAAGAAGACGAGAAATGTTTGACGACTGATGTTCGGTCAACCGCACAAACTAACTTCGACCCAAGATCCTCGAAAGTTGTATCGGAAACTACTTTCAACTGGCCCAAACTTTAAATGAGACGACGACTCGAGACTGCCCTAGAGGCAGAATCTTACTTCCTTTCTTCCCCATATCCACCACCACACCCCACACGCGACCCCACAGACCGGATCAGCAATTTGCATTTAGACCCCATAGTGTGGCAATGGTAATATTGTACATACATGCATATACAGAACGAGCAATGACAATATCGATGAAGGGGAAGGTGCCATTGAAAATCATTTTTATTGCTAATGTCTTATCGTTTCCCATGGAGAGAGGGAGAATGAACCCCATTCGGATACGCCCAATCCAAAAGAGAATTTGAAATCAATACATGGGATCAAATCGACGCCCTCGCGTGGAAATTGTATTGAAAAATTGCACACCCTCCCCGGCATAGCTGATAAGATCCAACGAAGCAACATGCAGTATAACATTGGAGATGGGAAAATCCCTTAAGAATGAATTTCCACGCCGAATTCTTGCAAAATTATGTTACTATACATGATGGGAGTGATTTGTTGGGAGATATATGAAGCAATTTAAGATTGATTGGAAATATTTAGCATAGTTCCCTTTACCTCCCGAAATGCCTTACCCCGCATTGGTCATCTCGCATTCCCAGGGATGTTTTATGAATTTTAATTCAATGGTTGTTACTTTATGCATATATACAACAATATATTGTAGTATAAAATAGTATAATATAAATTCTCTTGCATTGAGGAGATATTAAAAGAGTCGTGGGAGACAGAGCAAAGAAGAAGACGTTGGTCAGCTCGGAAATGCACTTTGGCTGTGGCTCTTTACGGAGAGAACGGGGGATGAGGAGTTTGAGTTTGCCTAGCTTGACGGAAACGGAAACGCCATCGGCATCGACTCTCCAAGAGTGCGGTGAAAAGTTCACCCTCTTCGTCGTTCCTGCAACAACCCAACTTTATTCTATGTGCTAAAGGAAACTACAAAAGGCGAAAACCACTTTCTCGGTGGTAGCAGCAGTAGTAGTATGCAGTGGCTGTTTCTGCTCCAACTACGCTACGGATTCCCCGTGGGCGGGTGGTGGAGAGAGAGAGAGTGAGCTTTCCTTACAATTGAAATGCTTGAAATTCCTTACGTCTTATTTGTACAGCATCATCGTAAGATTGAATAAATTATAAGAAGTTGGAGTCTCAATTTCAAATTAAATTTCCTTCTCATTCGCCAATTCATGCGACTCAATATGCGAATCTCTTCATCATCAAACCCATACCATTACTTATTGTACATTCTCCACACTCACACACACACCCATAGTATAATACCAGCCCATAGTCCACTTCACTTTGCGAAAAATCATGAAAATACCGATGACCAAGGGGATGTTTGTTTAATTATGAGCGAGCAATGCCTTGGACATTCCCAAGATGCCATTTAAATTGAAACACCCCCATCCAGTGAAAGATAACATACACCACATTCAGGGTTTACTTCAATGAGATTTAAGACATTGCGAATTTCTTGTACAGAATATTAACAACATTCTTAGATGTCCATCTAAAACTTTTAATACATGAGCAATAATCCGTTATTGAGAACAAAATGGTATCATCGTAAAAAATTTACAATAAATTTGCTGGGTTCTAGGTAACAAAAAGAAATCTTTGACGTTTTTGCAGCTTAATTATTTTTTTCCCATAACTCTTAAACTATATAGTCTAGGTCTGATTATAAATATATGTACAGTACATATAAGTATGTGATGTAAAATAACTATAATGTTGGTAAAAGCAAACACAAGAGATTGTAAAATCTTTCCATCTTCCAGGAAATTGATTGTTTTAGGCCAATGGCTCACAAGGTTTTGGATTTATTAATAAATTTATGATGTGATGAGCAACGACAATAATAGTGTAATCGGGTCTTATTAGTTCGTTATGAGATACTTAAGTATCTGATGGAATCGCTTGTAACATTATTGGTCAAGTTATGGCTCCCAAAAGTGCTTTCTTTTACGCTTTTATGATATTCCTCACATTTTCTTTGGCCAAGAATTAGATATGACCGATATGACCAAAAATAAATCTCATAATATTCTTGCGTCAATATTGAATTGAGGGACAAACAGCGATAAACTTTCGCTTTTAGAGATCAGAGCATCTTAAAATATAATATTTTTGGTAAAATATTATATAGGTACATTATATATAAAAGGACCACAGCAGGGACTATTTATGATTTTTCTCACTCACCTCTATCCAGATCACTTTCTTTTATTATCTTGAGCGGAAGGAGGCAGGGTGGAGATTTGGGCTTTTTGGGCAATTTGACCATGTTCCACATTTAAGGGTGTCCCTCCACATTTAGAATCTCTCCTGGCATGGATGACTGGGTTGAGCTATGTGTCCTTTCTCTGTTCTTCTTCTTTCATTAAAATGGTGCAATCTGCAAAGAGGCAAAGAGACAGAGATCACACACATGAAGAATTTTTTTTCCCAAGTATTAATACATATTTTTATTATATTTATTTTATTACATATACTGTCGATAAAATGTTCCGATAAATAAAATTTATTTATGAATAGACACGAAACCAATAACTGTGTCGAATGTGGTGAAATGAAAGAGGGCACGGGTATGGATGGATGACAACATGAAGGCATCTTCCGCATCAAACCATCATCCCCCTTGTTATCGCTATACAATGTACGACGTGGACGGATGAGACACGCCAAATTTGACGACGACGACGAAAAGTGCAGGCAGGGTAAGAAGGGAGATCACCGCATGCAATGGTGGGACAGAGAAAAAGTAAAGCATGGGCGGAAAATCTAAAATGAGAGTATTTTTGGCTATAAAATTAATGACCTGAAGATGTTTATCGCAAACGTACAATTGACGATATCTGACAAGAGGAATCGCGCCGACAAGGAAACCCAAGCCAAGTTGTACAGCGAGAAGGAAGATTTTTTAGGGGGATTAGTGCATCAATTTTTGCCCCTTTGCACATTGTTTATTGCAATATTTTTTCCCTTGCTTCCTCCCTGTGCAGTTGATCGCAAAATTTTCATCGCATCCCTCTCTCTGGGGGCGTCATTTATGGATATATTGTGTACACATATACATATTTGCCATACATATATAGGTAGGTACATACATACATATAAAAAAAAACCCCAATATGAAAATGGTGAGTGTAATTCTGGGATTTCATTTCCGGAAAATTCACAGCAATATATACAGACGAGTTTCATATATAGAGAAAATCCCATGCGACAAAAGGTCCCCACAAATCCATCCTGGTCACTTAAATTTTACCATTCTTCTATATTAAAACTTTTATGCGACATTTCAATGAAATGCTGTGCGTCTTTTGTGGTATGGATTTCACACAGCACGATACCTTTTTTTCTATAACACCATAGCCATTTTCTCTCTAAGCATTTTGAGATTTTTTTCCTAAAAGAATATCCTCCCCGTACTCTTGCTCACGTCTTATCTCGTCTGTTCATTGTGCAGTTAAATACCCTGGAAAATTGGATAATTTTTCAGGAGACAAGAAAATAAATTTCATTTACTGCTACATTTAAAGTCTGTCTACTTGATGATTTTTCTCTTAAAGCATCCAACATACTTCACGCCATCATGTGATATTAAACACCAAAAAAAACACAACGAAGAACGAAAGAATGATTGTGTGAACAATCTTCTCGACTTCTCTCACCGTTGTCGATCCTATCCCCTGTTTGAAATAATGGCACACACAAGCATCCACCCAAGAATTACCCACTTAATGCGGGTCTTCTCACTTTACACACCATCATATTGTGTCCACTCTCCATCGTCATGCTGTGTGCTAAGGGATATGGATGTACCTTCATTTATTTTAAATTGATTTTAATTAAAGTTGATTAGTGTCGATTGTGAGCCACCAGATACCTCCATATAGCACGATCAATTGTGGTATGAGATCCTGTGTCTTGTTTCTACTGCCTCCAGGGTTTTTATCACATTTTTAATTCTGAGAATTTGTGTCTGCTTAAATGTTATAATGATAAATGTCGGACTCTAAATCCTCTGAATGAGACTTTAGTATTCAGTATAGTTATGCTTATTTACTACAAACAATTAGGTAGTTAGGTATGCATACGTCGTATACGTAAAATATCAACAAGTCAATCATAATTAGATTTTATTTTCATTCTCTTTGGCAATACAAAATTTACTTTATAAAGTAAGAAATAAATAATATTATCATTAAGATACGAATCAAGATTATGTTATTGTTGTAGTTAATTTTGTTTTTCCTAATTCCTTTTCAAATATTATTTATTTCTGAAACAAGTAATACACTGCATGTGTTTTAAACACCTTGATTATGCTGGTATCTTTTGCAATAAAAAATAGAGGAAGAGTAAAAGAAAAAAAACGAGCCTGCAACCACTTGAAATTAAGCGAAATTGGATTTAATATTCCATCGCAATATGTAGGTATTAACGCATGATGCTACTTCTGCTGCTCATTGAGCGTCAATAGCAGAAAATACGATCGAGGGAATGAATGATCATTATATTTGAACAATGAGAAGCTAAAATAAAATTTTCATTGTGGCACGTGACGAAATACGGGAGACGCGATATTCTCTCTATTGTGTAATTCGTTCTCTTTTTTTATTTTATCATTTTGTCTCCCTTACTCTCGGATTATAAGGTATTAAATGATTTTTTTCCACCCCACGTGCATGATGAGGGCTGCCGAAAGGTAGCGTTATTCTGCGGGGTTTATAGAGAATGGGAAAAATTTTCTATGGTGTCGCCTGCATTTTACTGATTTTAACTCTCAATTTCATTCACAATTTCCAACGCATTTATTCGCACTCTCTAGTGTAGTCTTGTCTTTCTCTTCAACTCACGCGCTAATTCAATTTATTCTCGCTGTGGATGCATGCATATAAAATACATACAAACACCATACTTTCAACCCCTTCAGGAGAATTTCACCCATCCTGGCGAGCTCACAGAGTCTGAGGGAACCCCATTGAAAATTCGCATCCAATTCAATAAATCAAAATCCACATAGAACCCTCCCTCAACATGGGGTGGATTTCGGGTGGTATGGAAGAGGAACATGAAGCGCAGTTATACAGCCTGTTGTCGGTGGTGATGGTGACAAAAGTCAGGCTCAGGCTATGCCATGCAAAGGTTCACGAGGGTGGAAATAATTTCCACCCCTTTGTGGACCACGGAGACTGAGGCATGCACACCACGAATCGATGTTCCAATTGTATACGGATGGGAAATGTGTTACGTGGTGACGAGGGCAGAAACAATTCTCATACCCACGGTTTTTGGCACGAAGAGAAAAATCACTTCAAATGAGGGTGTATTTATTTTGGTGACACGACAAAAAACGCGCACAACCCCCGCAAAAAAATGATGCATGAAGAGCTTTCAACTACCTATTTTTTTTGCTATTGCATTATTGCGCTCTGCCTATGGTCCATTTCCCAACTCGTGGCCGTTTATTTTTTTTTTCTAAGACATCATCCCAAACGACACGAATGGCACACAGTGAGAGATGTTTTGCAGTTGAATTTTCATTGCTCGTGAAAACTAAATGGTTTTTAAATATACATAGAATTTATCATAAATAAATATACCACGCACAGCTCCTCAAAACATCCTCTTGAATGTGTGCAGAAAAAAAAACGCCCATTTGATGGAAAATTGTGTATATATAGAAGAGGATAAAACTAACAAATATGTGAGGAAAAGGGAATGATGAGTAATTTCCTTTGGAGCTTACTTTTGGAATTTTATCTCATCCTTGGTTATTCACAGGAAAAAAAAATATCTCAAGAGTTTCTCGGCGTACATGCAAAAAAAATGGGCAAGAAAAAAGTGAATCATATATCACGTTGTTTTCACGCATCTCCTGCGGAAGACACGGCTTCATGAATAATTTTCATATAACAATAAAAATTCCTGAGGAAATCACATAAAACATATTCGGGGAGGGCCTTTCTCTTGTGGGTCGGTGGTGGTGCAAAAAAAATTCATCTCAACATCCACGTAAACATCCAATGATTATGATGGTATATCTTCGCTGGTGAGGCCAGGAATTTGTTGATTGCAACCTCCTCCGGGGGACACAATGTGTGAAAACTTCTTTAATACCGCATATTACTATGAAAGAAAAAAATATATATATTACTCCATCACAAGCAATAAACATTTGAATTTTTATTGTCAGCCACCGCACATATACATTCTATACCACGCAAAAAGGAATGATGTGGGATAGAAAAGAGAGGCGTTAAGGAATGATAAGAAGAAAAGTGCTGTAATTATCACGTTTTATTTGTGTGACTTCGCTATAATTATTCACATTCTTTGTCTCACTCAGTATCGTGGAAGTATTTCATGTGCCCCGTGGAATAGAGTGAAATATATAAGTAAATATAAAGAAGAACGGCTATTCGAGAGTCGACTCAATTGCAAACGCTCAAAAGGAGCAACTCAAATTCTCATTGGACACACCAACGTTCAACTGCTCCACGTGAAAGGAGGAGCTTTCGTAGGTGAGAAAGGTGTCTCCGCTCTCAAGTATTTCCACGTGCTTTTCAGGTGTTTACGCGCAACCACGTGCTTTGTGCTACATACTAAGGTAGCTCTCATAGTCAACGGGAAATGCAATAAATTAAGAATCTCTTCTCACTTATTTATTTATATACATACATATATAATGATTTATATTTGTATATATTTGTACATTGTACATATATAATATTTCCGCTATTTAACAATAGCAAGTGAAAAAGAGTAAAATGACTGTTAATTGCTACTTGAGGACTTTTATGGTTTCACATTGTGGCATGTCAATGGTTTTCTTTCAAATGGTAAAAATGGACCAAATAGCATGGATGGAACAGTATAAAGCGAAAGAACGGTAAGTAAAACTTACGGGCTGTGATTCTTTCTTTGTCAGTGAAATGTGAAATTGACGGAAAATTAAGGATGGGCAAATTTTGAGGAAGGCTTTCTCGCGCACCGAATCACAGCCAACGCGCAGATAATTTGTGAGAAGCCTTAATCGTGGGCGTTGGCTGTGATTCGATACGCGAGAAAGCCTTCCTCAAAATTTGCCCATCCTTAATTTTCCGTCAATTTCACATTTCACTGACAAAGAAAGAATCACAGCCCGTAAGTTTTACTTACCGTTCTTTCGCTTTATACTGTTCCATCCATGCTATATTTAATTTTTATCTTTGCAGTTTATATATATTTATCTTTGCATTTTTATATGTATATATATAATGTATATATCTATGCATTTATATATATATATTTTATTTTATTTTATATGTGTATATAAAACGCCCCGCTTCGCGGGGCGTTGGACTTATGCAACTCAAGATATGACATGTAAACTTTAAAACGCGATATCTCCGGAACGGCTACATAGATTTTCTTCATTTTTGGCATGGTGATAGATACTATAGTCAACTATAACATATCAAAATTTGAAGCAATTCTATAAAGCGGTGCTCGAGATATTCATCGAAAACTCATCGAAAATTTTGTTTTCGATTTTAGCGCCACTTGCGGTCATTTTTTGAACTTGCAATGTTCCGAGCAGTTGTAGGGCTCATTAATATCTTTCATTTGAGCCCGAGTTGATCAAAATCGGTCAAGCCGTTCTCGAGTTATGGCCGATTTTCGATGAAAAATTGTGGCGGCCATATTGGCTAAACGGCTTGGCCGATTTTCGAAAATGAGGTATCGTTGGAAAGGTCTTGATGGCCCCTACAACATATCAAAATTTCAGACCTCTAGCTATAATAGTGACTGAGATATAGCGAAAACAAAATTTTGAGGTTATTCAAAATGGCGGACGCGGGGGTGGGGGGTTGGATTTGATTTCATAATCGGATGTCTTCCACCTGATATATGAACTTTGCCGTTGACCGCAAGTTTCTATCTATTACCGTTCTCTTGCAATATTGCGTTATATTCCGGCCGGACGGACGGACGGACGGCCGGACGGACGGCCGGAAAGATTTTTGGCGCATACGTTTTTTGGAATGTGGGGACCCTAATTCGTGCTTATCCCAAGTTTGAGCCCGATCTGACGACTTTGCATTTTAGAGTGTACACAGAAGCTGTGCTTCTTTTAAGAAAGAATCACAGCTAAAAAGAAAACACAACTCAAACCGCGCAGGAGTTGATGATTGTACGTCATTGAATGGCATTTAATGGTTTCTAGACATGACATTTTAATTAAAAACACATGCTAAAATATTGGATCTTCTTAATAAATTTTTGTAAAGAGTACACTAAATAAAATTTTACGACTTTTCCTTCTCCATATTCATATATTCATTTTAACCTTATTTACGCATGTATACTATCTTTGCTATCTACACATAGTATTACAAAGAAGGGCGAAAGTGCCCAAATCGTTTCGACCCTTCCTCATTTGAGGGGAAGGTAGATGGCGCATGAGGTCTTTTTAAGGAAATTTGGGGGTAAGCGAAATGCAAGGAGGACCTTCCTCCCATTCACAAGATCATTTGCTTTCGAGCGCTCATGGTGATCACTTAAAGGGTCGCATGAGCTGAGCGTTTTTTCTATATGGACTTTTTTCTATATGGACTTTTTTCTGTATGAACTTTTTTTTTGTACCTACGGTGAGTGGGTTGCAGAAGAGGTGCACAAAAAAGGGCTGAAGGAAGAAAAATGTACACGGAGTTGAGTTCAGATCTTGCAACATTTTTGGTTGTACATGAGTGGGAATGAACAGAAATACATTTTCTTTCCCTTTTGCACAATGAGATCTTCCAAAGTCTTGAAGAACACAAATTTTGTCTTTTCGAGCAAAATTCTGCCTCAAACACGCTAGCTTATTCGAGACGAGCTGATATTGTTACTAACGAATTTAAAATACTCAATATAAACTTTTATTTACTTTTTTTTTTATTTTTTAGAAGTTTTTTCAATCTCTTTTTAAGTCAACTTTGAATCAAAAATTTACTTTTAAAGACTATATAGGGAGAAAACGATCTCCTTCCGGTGCTCACCGGAAGGAGATCGTTTTCTCCCTATATAGTCTATCATATTACGCCAGAGAAACCAACTATTACTTTTAAAGGTTAGTAAAATAATAATTTTGAAAACTCCGTGAAAATATTAGGTAAATTAAAAAAATATATAGGTATCTAATTTAAAAAAATTAAATTCAAAAAATGAAATTGAATTGATTAAAATATAATAATTAATCAATATTTGGCTAGACCAGAATAATAGAAAAATTCTATTTGCGGGTTTAACCCTCCGTATACTATGAGGGGTAGGTGACCAACTCTAGAGCTATATTTCGAATTATTACGCCTTAGTTTTTAGAGATATAGAACCAAGCTTTGAGAAATAAGTTTTTTGGTTATCTGAGGAGATTGTGTAAAAATTTCAGGTCAATCCGACCACCAGAATAAAAGTTATAAGGAAAAAATATAAAAAGAGGGAATTCAAAAATTGTTGTAACAGTCAAAATTCCATTTTCTCTTCACTTTGTCACTATTAGTCTCTTTCTAGAAGATTCTAACCTCAAAAAATTATTGAAAAAAATCATCAAAAAATCCATTGAAAAATTTATTTTTGTGTTCAAAATGGATAAAAGACTTATTAAGGAGTACCAAGGAGTCTATTAAAGCTCATTTGATTGAAAGATTTTGCTTTTTTGCAAAAAATTCTATGGGGTCGGTCACCTACCCCATTGTAATGCACGTAAGTGTTTTGGTCACAGTACGGAGGGTTAAGGCGTTTAAATAACAAAGTGAACAAAACTTTTTATAATTTTCAGCGATGTTTCAGCATAGTGCTACTTGGAATTTAGGATTTATAATTGTGTTTGAAGTAGTACATCGAGTACATCATATGTTGGAAAGATAGTCAGATTAATATTTTAAGAATAAAAAAAGAATTTTTTTGAGGCTTCCAAAAATACTTTTCGCGTGCTAAGAAAAAAATATTCTTAAATATTTTTCTTTTAGCGCTTTTTAAATCTTTATATATCTTCATTAACTGGGTAGTGCAGAATACGAAACGGATGAGTGGTTTTTACTAACTTAAAGGGATTTCTCAGTATAATTATTTTAACCTGAACATGTCAATTGGGACGAATTTAGTCGCTAATGTAAACAGTATGGAGTTGCTTGCTTCGCTCCAATTTACCTCGCCTCGCTTCGCGGGGATTAGTTGCAAATTTTAGATAAAAATTTATTGTGGCGGAATATATTATCAAATAGAGATTCAAATCTTTATCTAAAAATTAGGCTATGTACTTGAATGGAGTTTAAAGGGGAATAAGTACGGCCACTCGAAATCGCCTGTTATAAGGAGCCTCTGCACCAAATTTCATCGCGATCGGTCAAACGGTGTAGATTTCTATAGCTGTACAGACACGAAGATTACCAAAAAAACAGACCTTTCTTTATTAATAGATAGATAGGTATTTTCTAGCCTTCCATTCGAAAAATGCCATGATTGATATATTTGTGTAATTCTCTACTTTAGTGGTTAGAACACCACGGATTTGTAACGAATTAAAAGATGAGAGGTTAGATTAGAGACTGCAATTAATATCTTAGGTGAAAAATCATTTCAAATATCGGAAAATATCATCAACCTAATTTACCCCACCGGTGACTATATTTATCCATCGACTTTCACGAAAAGCAAAAGTGGAAAGATAGGAAATGCTCAAAAAACTCATATTCCCTCGAATGGCCTTAAAAAATTGTAAGACAGAAAATATCGTATTAGATTGACCTATCGAGGACAATATCTTGCTTTAATTTGCCCCAGCCCCAGACGTCAGATCGTGAGCCCCAATTTTTCTAATTTATTTATTATATAAATTTTTCTGTCCGATAATCCATACGATTTCACACTTATAAATCCTAAAGATGCGACAAAAAATATGCCGAATCATCGCTGAAAAGTATAAAAGATTGTGTTTACTTTGTTCGTTAAACCGACAATTAGAATTTATATTACTCTGGTCTAGCCAAATATTGATTAATTATTATATTTCAATCAACTCAATTTTTTTAATTAAATTTTTTTTCTTTTATTTTACTAACCTTTAAAAGTAAATTTTTGATTCAAAGTTGACTTAAAAAGAGATTGAAAAAACTTCTAAAAAATAAAAAAAAAGTAAATAAAAGTTTATATTGAGTATTTTAAATTCGTTAGTAACAATATCAGCTCGTCTCGAATAAGCTAGCGTGTTTGAGGCAGAATTTTGCTCGAAAAGACAAAATTTGTGTTCTTCAAGACTTTGGAAGATCTCATTGTGCAAAAGGGAAAGAAAATGTATTTCTGTTCATTCCCACTCATGTACAACCAAAAATGTTGCAAGATCTGAACTCAACTCCGTGTACATTTTTCTTCCTTCAGCCCTTTTTTGTGCACCTCTTCTGCAACCCACTCACCGTAGGTACAAAAAAAAAGTTCATACAGAAAAAAGTCCATATAGAAAAAAGTCCATATAGAAAAAACGCTCAGCTCATGCGACCCTTTAAGTGATCACCATGAGCGCTCGAAAGCAAATGATCTTGTGAATGGGAGGAAGGTCCTCCTTGCATTTCACTTACCCCCGAATTTGCACCAGTTCGCGCGCCATCTACGTTCCCCTCAAAAGAGGAAGGTACGGAACTCTTGGATTTTTTCATCCCTTCAGAGATTGTATTACTATATAAAATTATTATACAATGATACTATGGAAATGAATATACATATATGTTGTACCATACATAGATATGAGATTAAACGGGTTCTGATTTATGACTTATTCCATGGCAGTAATGTCAAATCGAGTCATTTGGTATGGCTTTTTTGGGGAAATTCAATACAAAATCTCAAGTGTATGTGATATTTTCCCTCCCACATTGAAAGTCAGGATAGATTAAAATAATACATAAACAATTATGTATATAATGAAAAATAATATTGAAAGAATTGTGTGACGGATACACCGAAAGACAAACTAAACCATTCATCATTTGACATTTTCTGTTCAATCTCAAGAACAGAAATTGATTTATTGTTTTTTTTTTCAGTTGGATGTCTCTCATCTTCATCTCTTTGGAATCTTTTCCTAATAGAGTGTGGTACTAAATACACAATTTTATGCCACATCTCTTGAAATGCCTTAAAATATTCATTATATTGACAAATTTTCTCAAAAAAAAAATTCTTCCTTATTAATTCTTGTTTACAATTCTCCAAGAATGTATGTGTAGTGTTTCAATTTTGGGTTCAGGAACCCAAGAGGGATCGCCTCCACATTGAGCAAAAATTTTGTCCAATTAAGGTATTTTCACACGTCCTAAATAAGATAAATTTGCGCCCTCATAAGTTTTATCTTATCTTTCCTTTTTTTCTTATTTCAGAGAATTAAAATTTTGTTAAAATTCAAAAGAAGAACTTTAGAAAAATTTAACATTGGAAGAAACTTGATTAATGACCGTCCAATATCGTTTAAGTTATTTTTTTTCCTTCTTCTTATCGTTCTTCATCCTCATCGGCATACCCAAAATGTATTAAGAGTTTATTTGTACACTTGGAAATTCGAGATATAGCAATTGGTTTCCTCCAAAAATTTTTCTTGTGTATAATATGGAGAGGAGTAACAAAAATAACAATCCACTCCAACAAATATGTCAATTAGACATAAAAAGAAATCCTACCCTTCAGGGGCCCCTTAATTTCATCCCACAGAAGAGTGAGGAAAAATAATCATCGAAAGGGCTTCCCAGGGTCACCCCATATAACACTACTTTTGAACCCTTCAATCTCTTTTTCTTTCTCTCTCCGCATTGATGAAAGATTTTCCTCACAGCTCAGCGGTTAATTACAAATTTTGTGGGAATTTCTGTTATTTCTGACATAGAAAATAATTTTAACGACTCTGACTATTTTAGCTTTTCTTTCCCAATACAATTTCGAACAAAATATAATTAATTAGATCGTTATGTATTTAGATATAAGTATATAAAAATGAAACAAAAAGAGAATTTCTTATGTGCTACCGCATATAATTTCCAATTTTGGGGACTTCCCAGTGAGTCTGGAAGTAATTAGAGCTGAGATTTTTCCGCGATCGATGTCTCACCAACTTCCAATTTATCGTATACTATTTATCATCAGCTGGGAAAACAATCAATCCACTACACATTAAAATTATGTATACACATAAAAGAATCATCATGTGGAAGTTTTTTTTTGTTATTTTTGTAGTAGTGCGTTGGAGGAGGAGATTTATGCAGCACTTTAGTGAAAGGCCATAGATACTTCGTCATTGGTCAGCAAGGTGGGGAATTCCCAACAACATTGGCTGATTGAGCAGGTGTTTCTCACTCATCAATGAACACGCATTCACCTGCCATTTTGTTATATGGTTTGTTGATGACTCAACTCGCTTTCAAGAGCCTCTCACTAATGCCAAAATACATCTTCGGCCACTCCCAAGTATTCTCTGTCCTCGCCCAGTATTACTTCTGAGAAAGACCACAATAAAGATTTTATGGAACACACATGTTCGTTCTGTACTGCATACTGAGCAACTTTTTGTTACTTATAGACAGCCTTTGCGGATGCATTTTCGCACAAAACGAAATTCTTCAAATCTTAAGAGAGAGGGAGAACCTGCCTCAGGAAGGACCAAAGATATTTCATCCACTGCACACGTGTTTCACTTGTACATGGGGTCTTTCTATAGTTTACGTTTTTTTTTTTATCTTATTCTCTCGGCGGGAGGTATTTGAGTTCACACACAAGAAAGATTCCCAACGGATATTTCAGTCTTCACCCGCCCGTGTTGCAAGATCTTCACCGTGTTGTTAAAGATATTTCTGACCTGGGACGACGTCATACGCCACTTTTCACCGTTTCCTTTAGTTCTTCATCTTCAGGCAGGTCGGTTCTTTGGCGTCGTCACGAGGAAAAATACACGCATCTTTAGTGAACTCAACTTTGAGGCCACACCATTCCCCACACATTTTATTTAATCTTTGTGAAATAATTGATTTCGTGGTTTTCTCCAATTTCTAAAGATTAACGCCAGGATACCACAAAGTATTAATACTTCTATGTTGCTTTCTTGTTCAAAGGTCACACTTAAAGCTGCGATGTTGGGTGAAAAAAAAATCAGGGGGATGCTATATTGACAATATTTGTAGAGAATCCTTCAAGATTCTCATGAGACCAAGCAACGAAAGGTATTCTTTTGCAAAAAAAAACACTCATAGGTCGTAAAACATCCATTTTGGGCGGTAATAAAACAAGCAAAAACACTGCTCTAAAAACGCTTTGTTTTACCATCATTCATACATACATACATGTATTGTACATATATGTAATGTTGGGAGGCAGTAAAATCCAAAATCCATCAGGGATTACCTTCAGAGAGTTCACTTTGGTCATCATCTGTGAAACCTATATATTGTAGTCCACAAAAAATTTTATATATAGTTTTCGTGAAGCTAACAAAATTTTCTTTCTGTGTTAATTTACGAGATTAACGGAATTTTTATCAGAAAATAAGGATAGTTAAAGTAATAATTAAATTTTTTGCTTATCTTGGAAGTCATTACCACCAAATAAGGGATTTCAAAAGCAAAAGAAAGTCCTAAGAAAGATCTACGCCGCGTATGGTTATTAATGTCTCGGTAAATCTTGATGTCAATGCTAAAGTTCAGAACAAATGACTCTGATCAAATGAAATTCTCTCAAGCCCTTCGCAAGTTCCCAGATGTCGAAGGCAATACCAGGCGCTGGAGCAGATCATCACGCATTCAACCCAAAAGGAGCGCGGTGTGAGTACGCAGTGAGAGACACTCCATTCTCACGGTATTAAAAATAGAAATTACTTTACCAGATCCAGCAGAGTGGCAGGCAGTTGTGGAATTGCATAACAAATCGCTCATGGAGTAGAAGAAACTCAGAGCAGAACACATCAAAGGGGGACAATTTGATTGCGATAGGAATTTAAATGACGTCTTTATGCTCATTGCGACGCAGCGTGAAAAAGTTGGAGCTCTCACGGATCCGCCCTGTGGGCTCCGGCAGAAGCGCCTGCCACTTGAGAAAGTGTCGTAGATGTACATTACAAAAATACAAAAAAAAAAAAACACTCACGCTGGGAGTCCCGTGTGAGCGTCTTTTTTGTATGTTGTGTAGATTCAAAGAACGATGAGAAACTTGTGTTAAGATTAAATTTGGAGGTTTACTACATACCCACCCAGTAAGCATTTTTCATTGAGCCAATAAATGCTCAATCGTGATTGAGTCAATTTCATTGATCAACGATTGATCAATAATTAATAATGTACTGGTAAGCTGACCAAGCTTACGGGAGCTGTGTTTCTTTCAGTGTACAAATTTTGTGAGGGCAAACTAGAACGCGAATTAATATAAATACACGCAAAGTCGGGAAAAGTAGAAAAGTCATACCCTAAGAAATCTTTAGAAGGCTATATCTCGAGATCGGATCCATAGATTTTCATAAATTTTCTTTTGTTTTAAAGGTCTCGAAGTCAGCTATAACATATCGAAAAATTAGAAAAATTTATGTCGCCATTTTCGAAAAATTCGAGTTCGAAATTTTTGAAAACTTTGTTTTCGATTTTAGCGCCTCTTGCGGTCATTTTTTGAAGTTGCAATGTTCTAGACATTTGTAGGGTTTCTCGAAACCTTTCATTTGAGCTTGAGTTGATCAAGATCGGACTTGTAGAACCCGAGATATGACATGCCAACTTTGGAAGGCTATATCTCGAGAACGGATCCATAGATTTTCTTCATTTTTGGCATGAAGCTAGATAATATGGTCAGCTATAACATATGAAAAAATGAAAAAAATTTATGTCGTCGTTTTCGAGATATTCATCGAAAACTAATCGAAAATTTTGTTTTTGATTTTTGGCCCCCTAGCGGTCACTTTTGAAACTTCTGATGTTCTAGAGAGTTGTAGGGTTTGCTGAGATCTTTCATTTGACCCTGGGTTGATCAAAATAGGTCAAGCCGTTTTCGAGTTATGGTCGATTTTCGATGAAAAATTGTGGCGGCCATATTGACTAAACGGCTTGACCGATTTTCGAAAGTGAGGTATCGTTGGAAAGCTCTTGATGGCCCCTACAACATATCAAAATTTCAGCTCACTAGCTATAATAGCGGCTGAGATATAGCAAAAACAAAATTTTGAGGTTATTCAAAATGGCGGACGGGGAGGTGGGGGGGGTGGATTTAACCTCATAATCGGATTTCTTCAGTTCGATATTTAAACTTTGCCGTTTACCGCAAGTCTCTATCTATTACGGTTCTCTTGCAATTTAAGTTTATAATCCGGCCGGCCGGCCGGACGGACGGACGGACGGCCGGCCGGAAAAAAAATTTTTTTGGCGCATACGTTTTTTGGAATGTGGGGACCCTAATTCGTGCTCATACCAAGTTTGAGCCCGATCTGACGACTTTCGATTTTGCTCGGTACACAAAAGCTGTGTCTGAAAGAAACACAGCTAAATCAATTGACTCAGATCATATGACTCTAAATTGAACTGAGGTAATAATTTTTTTAAATATTAATTCAATAAATGTTCAATTTTCACTCAATAATTTTCCTTACACATTTTTCTTTATCTCTTCACAGCACTGTTTATAAAGAATGATTAACAATTGAGCAATTAATGGCTATTAATCAGATGGATCAATAATGGGGATCTATTGTGAATCAATATTGAGCTCAATAATTGATACATTTTTGGACAAATTTGGTTCGATAAGCATATTAATTTATCTCGAAGGAAAAGCGAGATTTTCGCACCCTCGCGATATTTTGCGAACGTGTGTGAATTTCTTAATATAAAAATGTCACTGTTTGGGTCATTTTCTTGACATATTTTCATAGGAGATCGCATAAGGAAGTCAGAAAAGTTGTCATGGGGGGTTTTTCCACTTGAAGAAATGTTCACAGCCACCACCACGAGAGTTGTGGTAAATGCATCTTGACAGAATGTTTTCCATTACCATGGACACATCACAATCAATAGGCATAAAGAAATCATATCCCAAATGGCCAAGCCAATTGAATTAGAAAGGCTGTGAGATTCACCATAATCCACTTCAATGAGCATTGTGGAAGAACGAGAATTTCACCCCTCACACTTGTGAGAAGGGTGGAACGAGGAGGCATCATACATTTCAGTCTGTATATATACACACGCTAAATTTCTCCGCATTCGAAACATTCTTGGATCAGGCAAACAATAAAATTCACTATGAATAACAATAATAATCAATTCAGTTAAATCTGATCGATGAGATACGAGCAGTGGGGACCTCGTGGAGCATTAAAGGGAAGATTGATTGAAGTGTTGACGACTGAATCAATTGGAAAAGTGGTGGTAGAGTGGTTTTTTTTTCTTTTGCTTTATCTAAAAAGGGGGAAGGAGGGTGAGATTTTGATTTTTTTTTTCACTGTGAGGGTAAGGAAATTAAATTGCAATTTCCGATTTAAAAGCATCCTCCGCAACTCGCACTTCTTCCCCGCGAAATTAATTGCTTCCTTGTAAATTGTGAGCGAGTCTGTGGAAAATTGCACGATTTTCCACATCATGGAGATGAAGAAGAGCATCACTTTGGTTTGTTCTCCCTCACACCACAAAATGGTGTTGCCTCTCATCCTCATGCACGGTATTAATTTCCAATCAAAGGCGCATAAAAAGTGGATTAAAATCTGGAATCATCACACCATTTTGCCTCACGTTTCGCGCCCCAAATCTTTTTTTTTCTGCCGACTGGATAGCACTCTCGAATGAACCATTCAAGTGAGGAGAGAGCACCGAGAGAGGGTCCAAGTATTAATTTGATTATTTTTTGTGTTCTTTCTCGCACTCTCGCCATAATGGACGGGTGGCTTTTTTTGGTTGAGGGGGGAGGTGGAGGTTGATTGAAAAGTAATTGCCACCGAGGGAATTTTTATTCCGCCAAAATAGAATTCCCTCGCTTTCGTATTTTTGCCCACCAAAAACGGTGAATCGAGGGGGATGACTACACAAGAGGCTAATTGACGAATCGCGCCAATTTACAATTTTTCCACCCCACACCCAAACTGCTGTCCCCACCTCCCCAACAACCCCTCTTTGCGATCACCCAAAATAGAGATTCACTACCGAGAAAATTTTACTGTTACGACTTTTCCAGGGCCCCAAATTTATTACACCTCTCGCGTGTGACGCAATGTTCCACTCTTATTTATATCCCACACACAATCTACTTCACCAGTTACTCATTTTGGCACGAAGGATATGCTGGTGGTGATTTTTTTTTCTTGCAAATGGGATGAGTGAAAGTGTGGGAAATAAAGTGAAATTGATTCTGAGGCATTTTGCATAAATTGGACCAAACACAAACAAAGTTATAAAAAATGGATTTTCGTTTGCTATGGCTGCGAGAAGAAACGTGCGCGATGCTCTAAAAAGGAAGATTTGGAGTCGTTTTCTCTCGCGTGGATTTCAAGCACACAACACGATAGAAATTTAATCTCACACACATTCTTTCACTACAGGGTGTTCGTTCAATTGGTTTGCAAAATAGAATCACGGATCAGTCAACACAAATATTTGCTATTTGCAAAACATCTCGTTACAATAATGGGAAACACTTTTACTTTTATGGCTTTCATCTTTCATCCTACAGCTATTTTTATATATAAAAAAAAACATATTAGGTTTATACCTAATATGTTTATGTTTGTAGGTAAATAAGTACATTGTTTGTCAAAAAAAATTGATAGTTTATAGCAATCAAATTTATACCTTTACATGGATAGCTTGCCGGATCGTCATCTTGGACACCATAACGGGTCAACGGGGCACCGTTTGTGCTCACAAAGGAGAACTGACACAGACTAACTTTATTTGGGAAAATCCAAGGAAAAAGAGGAAATAAAATTTCTAGGTATTAGTTCTTACAAATTTCTTGGTTAACACTTGGAGGATCGAACAATTTTTACCTACGCGTAGGATCAAAATGGTCACAGTGTCCAACATAAATAAAGGCCAAATGTTAATGGTTTTGTTAATTGTAGATCTGCTTATTGAATAAGGATCGAAGGTTTAATTTAATTCTTAATCTATTTTATGTAGAACCATAGCATTCGAACACACAAATTGGTCTTCTTTAGTGGTCTTGCACTTGCATTTTCTTGATTTTTAATTTTATTTCAATGCAATGTTTGCGCTTGAGCGCTTGACGAGTTTTTTTCTTTGCAAAGACGCATTTCACAGAATTAAAAAAAAAATCCTCGGAAAGTCCCGATGAGTGAAACGAAAATAAGAAAAAAAAGGGCAATCCCTAGAAATAGGACAATGAAGAAGACCCACTGTGGATTCGAAAGCTTTCGCTCAATTGCTACATATTTCTTATGTAGTGAGATGAACACCGGAAGTCACGAACAATTAGGAATTTACCATCAAAATTTAAAAGAAAATTTGATACCTTACCTAATGTTATATTTTTGACTTCGAAGATTCGTAAAGATGTCTATTAGTTTTCTTTAAGCTCTTGAGGATTCCTTGATGTCTTTTCTTAAATAATTTTCACGTGGATTAAATTATAAACTACTACTTGTTTTTTGCTTAATATTTCCTTAAAACACTTGGAATATTAATGAGGTGAATTTGTCGTGTAACTTTTCATTGCTTTTAGGCGCTTCAATTAATTGAGAATTTACATGTCACTTCCGTTTGAGGCGCCAATTTTTGACATCGAGCCAATATCACGAATGCACAATTGTATTGAATCTTCTAACACATTATGTATCTATTTTTTTCGTGTAGTGTCATCATGTGAGAAACACACAAAAAAATGCTGCCACAGGAAAAAAGGCACAATATACACGGATGACTATACGAAGATTGTGTTGGCAGGCTTTATTTTTAGGCAATGCTGAACTGGCGTGAGTTCACACCTGACTAGCCACATTTCAACTGGTTTCAAGCTATCGTGTCACGGATACACAAAATACTCTCGCGTGTGGATTTTCCTCCGCCGCGAGAGCACACCTCGACGAAAGAGACGGCGAAGAAACTCATATAACGGAGTCCTCTTAGTATGTATGTAATGTATATAAAAGTAGGTAATATAGTGAAAATTTAAAATGCGGTGCGAAGAGACGATAATATTTCTTTTTCTTAATCAAGAATTTCAAAAGTGCGTGTAGAAAAATAAATTAAATGTCCGAAAGTCAATTAATTATTTTAACTTTGTCACTTTGGGGTTAGCATTTGATTGAGACTATTAATTATTTTATTTAAACAAAATGTATTATAGATAGGAGATTATATACGATTTATATTGTTGCAAATTATGATTTGTAATATAAGTAGCACGCATTAGACACAAAATATTAACCAAGTTTTATAATTCGATTTTTTTTAACCATCAGGTAAAAGTAATAAACTTTAAATTTATGAACATACCACACAATTCTTCATTTTTTCATAGTATTGAATAGGAAAAGTGTCTGTAATTTATTTGACCTTTGCCCTCACCGCCATCACACAAAATTACTATTATATAGAAAAGTAACATTTTCTTTCACCTTCCACTAGAGTGAGTCCTGGTTTCAAGATAGACCTGCGGTTGACTGTTTTTGGGTGTGAAGAAAACACCGAGGAGCTTTCTTTTTTTTTCTTTTACATTACGTTATATATACGAAAGTGATCCCGAGACGAAGAAGTTGTTTATTTTCGGCCTCACCTAAATACATCCAACACACAACTGCGGGGAAAATGCTGTGGATGTTCCCAACGTGATTAAAAATCTTCCACCTGTCTGATACGTTTTTCCTCTTTACTCTTTTCTTTACAATCTCAACATCGAGACTTTAACACATAGGTATATAAATACCATATTTTCGTTCGGTAAATTCGTCTATCTCGTAGGAAAGTAAAATAAAATACGTTAGTGAGCGAGGATTATTTTCTTTTTCATATTAATAATCCTCATTAACTAAAATGAGCATAAACTAAAGTAATAGTGAAAAATTAAGGAAGTTTTTAATCCTACACCACAAGATGATAAAAAATAATTTTTCTTATCTTGAATATTTTTATTAAGTAGGTACTATTCTTCATCGACATCATGGATATTAAAAGTAAAGAATTTTTTGATATGAAGGAAAAATCGCGAATTTTTATCACAAAGAAAGGTAATATAATGAATTATGCAAGAACAAAAAAAAACATCCCTATTTTGTGTCATATCAAATTTTAAACTTTCTCCAGTTTACATGCACATAGCATTATATGTACTGTACTTTACTATATAGGTACATTACACACTGATTTCGGGAGACAGCATCTTTTTAACTTCAATCATTTTAATCTCACGATTTAGCTTTCAGAAATTGTGCTTGCGTGTCCATAAATTCGGGATTTTTCTCTTCTCCGCCTTAAACCATTTTGCACTTAGAGGGCACAACTTGAATACAAGTTACTCTATTTACCATTTTTACCCGCCCACATGCCATGAGAATGTATTTCGAAGAAGGGGAGTATATTTTTCGAGGGTTGAATAAATTTTGTACTGTGTGTGCTACAAAGGTGAATTCATTTTGGTGGTGGGCGAATATAGAAGAAGACGGAATTATGAGAATGATCTTGTTGTCGTAAAATAAGGCGATGTTTTATCCCACACGATGGGGATGTTCACGTGGATGGTAGAGCGTATTTTCAACTTGTCAATGTAACACCTGACGCCCAATTCAATCGTTTTTTATTGCCCCACTGGGGGGGGAACCTAAGAGACTATATCTGTACGTACACACGTGTGTGTGTGTTGGTTGCAAAGGTGAAAAAAAATGTGCGTCATATTTTTTTCTCCTCGTTTTTCCTTCCAAGACGTATATACATCGTCTTTCTTTTCTTTTCTTTTTTTAGTACACCGCACATACAAAATGTTCCACGACATGCCATCTTGAGTATTCCACCTTATGGGTAATTGAACTTGCTTCACATTCCTCACTGATGCTTGAAATAGATTTTCCAGCATCACATAAACCAGGTGCCAGAAAGATGTGATGAGCAATTGGTGGAATATGTTATGTTAAAGAAAATTCAACCGTGAGTGGGGGACCCTCCTTTGTCTACACACATATTTTCAAACAACATTCTGTACCTAAAAATACAAAAGATGTATAAAATTCTAAGATGACATA